>NW_027466918.1:252500-330000 GCF_046128005.1 Genypterus blacodes
CTGTCACCCTGAGGCGCCGCACTGAGAGCCCCGGCATCCTGCAGGAGCTCATTTCCGCCGTGACAAATTGTTTATCAGAGGGAGCTTCAGTGTTTTCCTAAGAAGCGTAAACACTGCGGCATGAGATCACCGTCTCTCCTCCAGGCTGCAGAGCAAACGGCAGCGCTGGAACTAGAACGGCCTCCTGGTTCGGTGTGATTTGTGCCTTCAGCCTTTTTCTTTGGCAGCAGCAACACAAACAGCTTGATACCAACAATCTCCGTGTGGGCCTTTATCTGGTCTCAACCCTCTGCTTCACCTGCAGCCCCTCAGACACACTCAGTCAGGCTTAGATCATATATCTGGTAGATAAATGTGGCCATAAAAACAAAGACATGCATGGTTTCTGGTGCGTGACAGGAGCGATAAGATGAGTTCCTCTAATCTGAGTCCCTTTGATCCCTATGTTGGAAGTGAAATGTGTATGAGAAGCATCATACATGTGTAATGTTCAGTAATGGCGCCTTGAACACACTAAGAAGATGCAGTTCCTCTTTTCTCTTCTTCCCAGAGGCGCCCAGCAGGACGGGTGAGTAGCTCTGAGTGTGACTGTGTCTCCCTCTAGTGGCGCACCGCCGCCTCTTCACCCCCCGTCCCCCTCGTCTCTGTCGGTGTTTACGTCTCATCTCCGGCTTTAGATCTGTGCTGCACTTAGATGGTGTTAAGTGTGTTAACTCCACGCTGTGTGTGCTGCTCCATGTGTATTTGTGTCTCTGCTGCTGTTTGTGTGTAGTTTAAATCAGACAGACAGACAGACACACACACACACACACGTCTCTTTTCTCTCCCCAGTGCGAGACAAGCGGAGGAGCCTCTTCATCACTAATGTGAGTGTGTGCATGTTTCTCTTTCACCTTGTTAACAATATGACCTGATGTGTGTGTGTATGAATCATGAGGTCGTCAGGACAGAAGGATCCTTATTTATCTTTATAATAAAGGTGAGGTCACTTAGTTTCACTGCCAAAATGATAATAAAAGGCCCAGATCATTCCACAATCTCATCCCTGTTATTAAATGTATCTTCTTCTACTCCATCGCTTTAATTTGGCGTCTGTGTTGCTCTGTCAAAGGGGCGTCGCCCTCAGTATGAAGCAGATAGTTGTCATGCTTTGCTGTGTTTACACAACAGGGCGAGAATGTGAGGCCTCACATGCTGAGGTCACGTGTCAGCCGACCTCGTCAGCCCGGCGAGCTCTATGTGGGTCAGACACCACATACACACTTCAATAACAGCCACTGTGTGTGTGTGTGTGTGTGTGTGTGTGTGTGTGTGTGTGTGTGTGTGTGTGTGTGTGTGTGTGTGTGTGTGTGTGTGTGTGTGTGTGTAGCACGGCACGCTGCGGCGGAAGTACAGCTCCTGCTCCACCATCTTCCTAGACGACAACACAGTCAGCCAGCCCAACCTCAAGTACACCATCAAATGGTAACGGCACCAAACAAGCCTGAGTTTGTGTTTGTTGACCCTTTGTGAGCCTGTTCTCCATCTTTACAGTGTTGCCTTGGCGATATACTACCACATCAAGAACAGGTGAGGCCTCCTGTCCATTTATAATCATGTGTCACAAAGAGCTGTTTGTGATGTGAAGACGACGTTTCTCACACAAATGGAGATCGTGGGGCGCACTAACACACGATGGCCACTAGAGGGCAGAGAAACCACACAGGTGTCCTCTGGTTTCTTGAAGTTGAGGGGTTTTGTTTGTGTTTCCTTGCAGGGACGCAGATGGAGGAATGCTGCTGGACATCTTTGATGAGAAGCTCCATCCTCTCTCTGTAAACCTCCTCTCTCTTCACTTCCTGTTGTTTTGTGGCTGAGGAGTGAGGAGCTGATCCCCTTCCCTCTGTCTCCCCTCTCTCTCCTCCTCCTCCTCCTCCTCCTCCTCTCTCCCTTCTTCCAGAAATCCGAGGTGCCGTACGATTACGACCGTCACGACCCGGAGCAGAAGCAGATCTACCGCTTTGTCCGGACGTTGTTCAGTGCTGCTCAGCTCACAGCTGAGTGCGCCATCGTCACACTGGTGAGCAGCGACCCCCTCCTCCTCCCTCTTCCTCAGCCTGCTCTGTTATTGATTCGTTATCAGGTGTGTTATACGTGTGATCATGTGATAATGATATCAGACTGGATCTTGTTGTGCCGTGCGGTCGCTCAGGTCTACCTGGAGAGACTCCTGACCTATGCAGAGATCGACATCGGTCCCGGGAACTGGAAGCGGATCGTCCTGGGCGCCATCCTGCTGGCCTCCAAGGTCTGGGATGACCAGGCTGTCTGGAACGTCGACTACTGCCAGATCCTCAAAGACATCACAGTGGAGGACATGTGAGTGGAGTGTGTGTGTGTGTGTGTGTGTTCCAGTGTTCCTATCAGGGGTTCTTCTTGAATCTGTCAATCTGCTTCCCAACAGGAACGAGCTGGAGCGTCAGTTTCTGGAGCTGCTTCAGTTCAACATCAACGTGCCGTCAAGCGTCTACGCCAAGTACTACTTTGACCTGCGATCGCTCTCAGAGTCCAACAACCTCAGTTTCCCCCTGGAGCCTCTCAGCAGGGACAAAGCCCAAAAGCTGGAGGTCAGAGACGTCCTCTCATCTCCTCTCTCGCTCGCCCTTCATGTCTTTGTTCTGCGTTTGTTCACCATTGCGTCCTTGTCACCCCTCCAGGCGATTTCCAGACTGTGTGACGACCGGTACAAGAACATGCGGAAGGCCGCCAAGAAGCGGGCAGTCAGCACGGACAACCTGTGCGGGACCCGATGGGTTCCTGCCATCCTCTCCTAACCGCACGCACAACCACAGCTGAAACCGACCCCACGTGGTTCCAACAGCTGGAACTTGGACAGAACTCGACCCCACGTCTTCGCGGGGGGGAGTCGAGGCGAACGCCAGACAGGTTTGGAACCTGAAGCCTTCGCAGCGTCTCCACTCTACCCCGTTTTCCGAAAGACCAACGAGAGACGGAAGCGATCGACTTCCTCCGAGTCGCTGAAACTTCCTGCAGGACGTTGCATTCCGGTTTTTGTAAACAGTGTCAGGTTTTATAGTTTCTTCAGTCTGAGGAGAACGTGACTCTGGAATGAAGGATTTTATTTATTTCTCTTTAGTATTTGAACTTTTCCACGGTTGCCGCAGCATTTCAGGATCGGTAGTGACGCTCTGGAGTTTGTACGTCTCGTTTCCTTCCACAGGCTTAAGAGGAATTAAAGTTTTCTCCGTTGGAAGCGTTCCCGTACGTTTACAGTGTTCCTCTCTTTACGCTCAGGTGTCTGCTTCATATTGGGATTCGTCTCGATTTGAGTCCCGAGGGATGAAACTGGGGATCACAGACGGGAAAGACCCAAATAAATGAGACGGATGTGTGTGTGAACGTTCCACCAGGAGCAGTGGGAGGCGATCTGCACAATCAAACACTGAACCAACCACTGTAGAACAGGAAATATGACAGATCACGTTTCAGCAGGATTAGAGTTTGCAGTATTTTTGTCAGGACGATTCAACAATTTGTCAAATGGGATTCTACTACAAAGTAATTCCAACTGTTTCTCTCACACACACACACACACACATTCCACCATAAACAACTCCCCATAAGCCTGTGCGTCTCTGACACATGCACTCTGATCCTGACCACTAGAGGGCGCCACACAGCCACATGATCTCCAGCCTGTGTTCACTAAAGTCATGTTTCTACTTCATGCTTCTTCCACAAAACCTCTCAAATCTACATGAAGTCATTTCCCTTAAATCCAGACACATCCTGATTAATCTTGGAAGAAAACGCTCAGAAAACCCAAACAAATTTCAGACAAAGTAAAGTTTCCCTCTGTGGTTGATCCAGTGATCTTTAAGGGTTCCTGTCTAATCACAACCAGAAGAGAACAGATTCCTTCTTTTCCCCCCAATTGAGTCAAAGGAGGAAACAAGAAAAGCTGAGGAGTTCTTTGTGAAATCTGGAATCAGGAGAAACATCAGAAGTGTTCAGTCTGAGTGGCAGCCGGAGCATCTGAGCGCTCAGCCTCATGTAGGTGTGGAGCTGATGGATCACAGCTGAGTCTGATCACAGCTGAGTGAGGCGGAGGGCATGATGTCATCCTTACATGTATGATTATGGATCTGTGGAGTTCTGTTTGAATTAAAGAAATAATGATTTTGTCCATGAACTTCATTTATTTACTAAACCTTAAAGAAGCTTTTTATTAAAATACACAGAATCTTTAGATGATGTCATTAATTAGATTTATGAGCTGAGCTGTAAAAAAACTGACTCCACATGTAGGTGGCGCTGTCTTCCATGTTGGTTGACTCGCCTCTCCTGAACCAGCCTCAGGTCACAGTAAGGTCATATTGCTGCTTTGACCCTAAGAGGAGCCGAGCTGATGGACAGACGCCATGCTGCCGTCCCACTTACTGGACGTTTACATGTCCTCTAAGCTCCGCCTCCTCCTCCTGTAAGACTAACTGGTGCTTCGACATCCCAACAATGCTTTGATGGCGACCTGGTAAGAATAGACACAGGTCCTGGATATGAGGGGGGGGGGGCGGGACCAGGGGGGACGAGGGGGACGGGGGGACGAGGGGACGAGGGGACACAGTCAGTGACACACACACTGTCAAACACAACAGCAGTGTGGAAACTTGCCCAACTCGGTGAGGATGATGGGAGCAGCAGATCTACTCTTCATCACTCTCAGTCACAACGTCTCCTTCATAGGTGAGTCTACATGTTCACTGTCAGCTTCATGTTGCTTTAGTCTTGTAGATCCTAGTTTTGTTCTGAGTGACACTTTGGAGCCTTCAGTCAAAGACATTCATGACCTCATTAGAAACAAACTGAAGTCATTATTGTTTCCTGTCTTGCCACGTTTACATTTCCTGTTTGACTGCTTCCTGTCTGCGTTCTCTGATCCGTGGCGTCTGGTCTCTGGTCTCTGGTCTCTTCTTCTTCTCTGCAGGGAAAGCGTGGCTGTCTCTGCTGCTCGCTCTGCGCCTGCTGCTCCTCCTCCTGGCAGGTTTCTCCCTGTTTGCAGATGAGCAGGACCGGTTCGTCTGTAACACCATCCAGCCGGGATGCTCCAACGCCTGCTTCGACGTCTTTGCTCCCGTGTCCGTCCTCCGTCTCTGGCTCGTCCATCTGGTCCTCCTCTTCCTCCCCCATCTGATGTTTGCGACCCGCGTGGCTCATAAGGTTTTGTCGCGTCCTCCCGTCGGCTCTCCTTTCGCCTCCAGAGAAACGTCTCTGAACAAAGCTCCTCTTCCCGACCTGTCGCCGGGGTTCCTCTGCTCGTACCTCCTGGTCGTGATTCTCCGGATCCTGGTGGAAGTGGCTTTCGGAGCAGGACAGTACTTCCTCTTCGGTCTCTCTATCCCAAAGAGCGTCCGGTGTAACGAGGCTCCCTGCACGTCCGGGGTGGAGTGTTACGTCTCCAGGCCGACCGAGAAGACCTTGATGCTCAACTTCATGCTGGGTGTGTCTTCCTTGTCCGTCCTGCTGAGTTTGGCGGACCTGGCGAGCACCGTGAAGGCGATGGTGAGACGGAGGAAGAGGAGGGAGATGCTGATGGAGGAGATGAGCAAAGGAGAGCAGAGCAGTGTGTTCACGGCGACGACGGTGGCCGAAGAAGCGGACGTCCATCTCAGCAGGAGAGCAAGTCCCAGTGGAAGCTCCAAGAACGGCGCCAAAGATGAGAAACAGACGGTCGACATCGTGCCAAGTGGTGAACTTCCTCGTGCGGACATGAGCAGCGGATCCTCCTTCAAACCTGCAGACGACAAGAGTCAAGAACGCAAAGACACTAAGGCGGACACGACTCGTCCTTCCACTCCGGTGCCGACTCACTTCGTCCTGCACAGCCACCTGAGACCTCCGCTGTCCCCTCGTCCAGATAGAGGACCGCCGCCACTCCCAAGGGTGCCCACGCCCTCGATGGTTACCACAAAGCTCAGTCAGGACATCTCAGGTCATCAGTCTGACAGCAGCGAGTCTCAGGACAGGAGGGCCTGGGTCTAATGCAGGTGAGGGTTTGGAGGATTGGACCATTTTACTAGAAGGAGACCTGAAGGAACGATTCAGGAGCTCAGGGACTTTCCTTCATTTGGCACCAAGGAACCAGGATCCGTTTTGTACCTCAAGTAGAGTCCTGATCCTGGTGCAGGAGCTCTTAGGTTCAGCAACATGAGGACTGATGAGGAGCTTGAGAATTTCACTGAAGGAAATGCGCAATTCTACGCCACATGCTCTCCTGAAGGACCTCAGGCTCTCCTGGAGGACCTCAGGCTCTCCTGGAGGACCTCAGGCTCTCCTGGAGGACCTCGTGTTTCATCCCTTTGGGTTTTGTCCAAACCTTGTACCTTTAAAATAACTCACATGTAGCTTTGACTTGTATTGTGGATAATGTTGTCATTCTTAACTCTGTATGATTGTAAGTTACTAAGTCTTGTTCTTCTTCTGCTCAGCTAGTCGCAGTAGTAATGATCTGTGGTAACGCTGTGGCAGGTGTATCGTGTTTTAGCTGTGAGAGGTTTGACTTTGGTGGCTCAGCTGTTGTCTGGATCATCGAGCAGCAGCCACAACAGACACACTGACCCGACCCCTGACCTCTGAGACGGCCCCTCTGTGACCCCGCCCTCAACTCACCCTGACCTCGCCCTGACCCCGGCTTAAGACAAACCGGCTCAGATGACATTCAGCATCGACATTTATTGATTATTATTATTTAGCTAAATAAACTTGAATTCAAAGCTTTGTCTGTTTTTTGTGACACAATTCCTTAAAAACTCCTCAGAATGACTTTGATCTCATAAATCCACATAAAGGGAAACAGTCTGAGCTTTAACTTGGCTCCAGTTGTTCTTAACAGGTCTTAAATTATGAAATGATGATGTATTTAAATCAAACGTGTGAAGGTTTAAACATTATCTTTCTTCATTCTTAACTTTTCATTTGTGTCTCCTGACCTGAACCTCCGCTCGGGTAACAAAGCCCACAATGATGACAGCGGCTCAAACAGCTGATGAGGTAAATGTGCAGCAGCGGGGTTAAAGCCGTGACCCCGACCCGCTCCCCTCAGACGGGACGCTCTTCTTCTTCTGCTGTGGCATTCAGAGCAGCTGAGCCTCGCAGCAGGAGGAGCAGGAGGAGCAGAGGAGGTGGACGGGTCACACAAGCAAACCTGATGACCACACACACACACTGGGGACACTGTTGTGCATTCCTGTGTATGAGAGTGTAACCTGTGTGTGTGTGTGTGTGTGTGTCTGCTGTCCTCGCTGACCTCCTTGTTGTAAACCTCACATTCATAGTTGTTTGTCCTTGGCAAACTCCAGCCTCCACACACACACACACACACACACACACACACACCTCACGGGTGACGGACGAATGAGATTGAGACGTAAAGAAGAAAAAGTCAACATTGACCTCAGCAGCACATCAGAAGAAACGGCAGAAGCATCAGAAATATTGATTACCCAGCATCCTCTTCACCTCTAAGGCGTGCGTGTGTGTGTGTGTGTGTGTCCCTGGTGGCTCAGACTTGAAATTCAAAATCCATTCCTGCTTCCTTTGATGTTAGCAGTGATCCAGGAGCCTGAATGAGCTGCTGGAGCAAACACAGGCTGCTGTTACTCCCTCTGCTGCCCAGGTGCCCTTTAGCAAAGGCATCTGACCTCATAGGCAGTTTGGCATTTTAGGAATCTGCACTTAAATCCCCTGCGTGTAAGTTTGAGGGCGAACGCTTCATCAAAATCCACTTCTTCTGTTTATTTTAGCTGCCTCGCCTGAGCGCCATCTAGAGCCGCCTGGTGGTCAGCCTGTGACATTACAGTCATCTTGGTATCGCTCACAGTCTGTCAGAGAGCTGCGGTGTATTCATGTCCTTCATGTGTTATGTGTTCATGTCATACGTGAGGAAACTTAAGTTACTTAAAATGAAGATAATTATCCAGAATATTTAGAAACAAATCTGGGAAATCAAGTAAAATCCTTAACATTAAGGGAAAGATGAGCAAACCTCTGCACTAGGCTGTTAATAACAAGCTTTGCCAACATAAACGCTCATTATTTAGCAACTCTGACACTTCATACGCCTCTGTCAAGTCCGCTCAGAGTCCAGAGTTGTACTTCAAAGGGAACATTTCCACCTTAAAATACTTTGTTTAGACTGGTACATATTGTTAATACCTTCTTCCTGCTGGAGCAGCATTGGAGCTCAGTCACAGAGTTTGTGCTGGAGATGTTTCACTGTGCTGCTCCTTCTGCCCCCGCACAGAATGCCAGAAATGACAAACATGACCTTCTGACCTCTGACCCCTGCTGCCCCCGCGCCCAGCATGACTAGAAGCACAAGCATGTGAGATAAATGATCAGATGGGGAGGAGCCAGAGTGGAACCATGTGGAAGATAATGTGTTATTATGAGAAGCAGAATACTAAACTCACCTTTAGTGGATTCATATCTGGACCGAGGTGATGAAGACGAGGACCTCACTGATCTCACTGATTCAGAAATCACAGGATACAAAATCAAGCTGTGCTCTGCTTTCACATGTGTGTAACGCTCTCTGTGGCCCCCTGCTGGACACATTATGTCACTCCATTGTTTAGTAACAGAAAGAGTTTCCACAATCTTAAGAAGAAGCTTTAGAAAACCCCTAAATATGAAGTTTAATTCACATTTAAGGTTGGATTTTGTGCTCAAATACACGCTTCATGTTCTGATACTTTACTGGAGAAAATACTCAAGCAGTTTTTCCCCTTAATCAGTAAAGAAATAATCTGATTCTAACTACAAAATCCCCTTAAACATCTTTCTCCTGTTTTAAATCTCACACTGTCACATTCACTCGTTCATAATTGAATTTCCTCTACCTGCTTCCTCTTGTAATCACAGGATGTTTGGGGCGTCTCCCATCATGCTTTGGGGCCGTGTCTCGTCCATCACCGCCGGCCTGTCAGCTGGAGCCAGATGAAACATTTATTCTCCACGACATCATAAATCAGACGTGACATGACAATAGCTGTTATTGAGGGAGAAACGCGTCCCCGCCCGGCGCTTGTATACATCTTGAAATCACACCATTGCCTCGTGACCTTTAGCAACCCTGAGACGTCTTGATGTGATTTGTTTGGAAGCAGTCAGAGTCAGGCGGCCAATTAGATCATTAGACAAAGACGGCATTCATAAACATCCTAATTAGAGGCGGTGAAGAGGAGTCGGCTTCTCGGGGGTTTGGCCAATCGGATCTCGGCGTGATGAACTCTTCCTGTATCAGCGAGGCGAACGTCTTGTTTACGTTAGAAGGAGATGGATCAGGCATGACCTCTCAACCCATTTCCTCTGTTGATTTTGGCGTTCGGCTTGAGGGAACCTGCCCCTACGCACACACACACACACACACACACACACACACACACACGCACACGCACACGCACACGCACACACACACACATTGTCTCCTCTCCTGCTAAGCACTGGCAGGTCAATTTGTTTGCACCGACTTGGGTAAACTGGAACATCTGTCTGTTAACTTGATGAATGTGATCACAGGAGATGAGCTGAAGCATCATCTGTCACAATTATGTCTCTGGAGGAAATAACAATAATAAAATAATGGCTTGCTTACTTGAATGTGTCACAATCTATTATCTTGTTGATGCACAGCTACAATTTAAACCAATGAGTGATAAGACTGGAGTTCAATCTCGTCTCTCTGTCTTTTTGTTGTTGTCTTCTGACTGCTTGTTCCATTTGAGCTGGTTGGAAACTGAACATTCTCAGATCCGATATGAAATAAGAGAAACATGTAGCAGGAGCTGTAGCAGCCGTATTTACCTCTCTGACCACAGGGGGGCAGCATAACACAACTTGACTCTCCTGCCCTCACGCTTATTCCTAGTGGAGTTTTTCAAGAATTCACTAAGTTCCCGAAGTATTTGTGAATGAATTCCAATAAAATAACCTTCCATAGACAGGCTGTTGTATTATTCTAACAGAACAATGCCTCGTTTGAATAAATATAAAGGTAAACAGCCTCTTTCTAAACAGCTTTCTGACAGATATTACGCACGAGCCATTTAACGTCTCCATACCGGGACGACTGAGGAGGATGATGATGATGAGAGTCCTTCGCTGTCACAGAGAACAGACCACACACACACACACACCACACACACACACACACGTGTCTGTCAGTTTGCTGTCTCTTCTCACTCACGTCTTAATTATCACAGCTACGTGAAAAGAGCCAGGAACCAGAATCTCACAACGAAACCTTAACATCCGGCACACCTCACATCACAACTCTCTATACAGGAAAGAATTAGATATAGATAGAATAGATATGCTCTGAAATCTGCCACTGCTGAGCAACAGAATGTAACGTTTCCACGCATTTCCTGCCCCTTTTCCCTCAAACGCGCCTTAAACAGCCTACTCTCTGTTCCGTGTGTTCGGTTTGAGGTTTTAACGTGAACCAGGTTGTACACAGAGAGCAGAATGTGAGTTAGTAACAGCTTAAACCCTGCAGGGTGGGGGGATTAGAGGAGGAGACCACCTGTGGAGCCTCATTGCCATGTCAAAGCTGCAGCCTGAGCCTCTCAGCGTGTGGAGCTGCAGGTTTACACCCAAACGGCGCACATGGCAGCTCAACAACACAACACAACAACACAACACAGCAGCAGCAGCCAAGCACCTGAGGGCTGCGAACCCATGACAGCTTAGAGGCCAGAAGCACCACGACGCAGCAGGAGGAAATTCAATAAAAGTTTGTTTTATTCTCAAAATAAAAATCTTCTATCAAAGTGGAAATGATACATATTTACAATCTCCTTAATTCTTATATACATATAAACATTTACAACATATATACAGCAATAATTATATAAATACACTTTACGTTCTGAGTTTTTTAAGGCATCGATTCGTGTTCGTGGAGACCAAACAGCCTCTTAATGAATCTTTAGGGTTTAAGACACAAACGGTTCCACAGTTTGACGAGCAGCTGGTGAACTATCGAGCTGAGGGATCTCCTCCAGTCTAATTAAGCTCCGATAAGACGCTGCATTCTTCACGCAGGTACATTGTTCCGCTGCTGACAGTCTCATTATTGAAGAGAAACCATTAGGCGCTCATTAATGTGCTAATTACAACACGCTGATGGACAATCCCAACACAATTACTGCCCCCCCCTCTCTATTCAGCCCCCCGGACGTCACTTGGATCAGGCAGCAGAGGCGCACATGTCACACTTCAGCCACTTGGGATCTGCTAACTTTTCTAAATAAAAATGAAAAAAAAAAGTGAAGAAAATGACCAGAAATGCATTTTTAAGTCACAACTAAAAAAAATAATTCACATTACCGGAGTGCTCAGCATCTTTAAGGTCTCAAAACTCTCAGTTCATCGACTAACTTCCAATAATTTATCACAGATTTCAGTCTTTACGCCTCGTTGTCCTCAGTCTTTCAACCAACTGACAGAAGATTCGAACCGGCAACCCCCCCTCCCCCCTCCCCGCGGTCAGACCCGGGACAGGGGCATCTGTTTGGGGCAGGAGACGGAGCTGGCTGTCCCGGACCTCCACGTCAGTCCGGTGCTCACGTCGCTGTACATGGAGCCGGCGGAGGCTTTGCTCCCCCAGCAGCAGCGCGTACAGAAGGTCCTCCACGAGTCCAGGGTCTTACCGGACCAGATCCAGGCCCCGGAGGTGATCCCCACCAGGAGGCACATAAAGTACTTGAGCATGAACACCGCGTAGTCCGGCCTCGGCCTGTTCTGCTCCGACATGCACGTACAGTTGTGCGTAATCTCCCAAGTTTGTCTGTTGTGCTGCTCGTAAAAGTAACACGCCACTATGACGGTGGCCGGGACGGTGTACAGAACCGTGAACACCCCAATCCGGATCATCAGCCTCTCCAGCTTGTCCGTCTTGGTCCCCCCTTGCTTGATGACGCTCCTGATTCGGAACAGGGACACGAACCCGGCCAGGAGGAACATGGTCCCGATGAACAGGTAGATGACCAGCGGCGCCAAAACAAAACCCCGCAGATTATCCAAATTCTGGTTCCCCACGTAGCAGATCCCGGCCACGGAGTCCCCGTCCACGGAGCTCAGAGCCAGAACCGCGATGGACTTCATGCTGGGGACGAGCCAGGCTGCCAGGTGGAAGTACTGCGCGTAACTGGCGATGGCCTCGTTGCCCCACTTCATCCCGGCGGCGAGGAACCAGGTGAGGGACAGGATGACCCACCAGATGGAGCTCGCCATGCCGAAGAAGTAGATGAGCAGGAACACGATGGTGCACAGCGCCGGGCCGGTGGTCTCGTAGTGGATGTGCTCGGCGCCGTGGTCCCGGTTACACGCCACCTCCTCGTGTCCGGCGATCAGCCTGACGATGTAGCCGACTGACACGAACATGTAGCAGGCGGAGAGGAAGATGATGGGGCGCTCCGGGTACTTGAACCTCTCCATGTCTATGAGGAAGGTCGCCACGGTCGCGAAAGTGGAGATGAAGCACAGGACGGACCACAGACCGATCCAGAAGGCGGTGAAGGTCCTCTCCTCCGGGCTGAAGTACGGGTTGTGGCACGGCATGGCGCAGTTGAGGATCTGTCCCGTCTTGACGCGGTTGTGCAGCGGGTGAGCGTCGCTGCTCAGCGGCACCATGGGCGCACGGCAGTAGCATCCCGGCTCGCAGGGGGACGCCGCCGCCGGCTTGTGCTTCCCGGGAATGACTCGACCGTAGCCGCTCTTCTTCCTCGGGCTGTGCGGCTTCAGGGGCCGGTTGGTCGGCTTGGCCACCACGGGCGAAGCGGTGGTGGTCTGGCTGCGGTTGTCGTCCATGCACAGCGTGTCCTGGTCGCCTTGCTCGGGCAGCAGGTCGCACCGCATCCGGTCCGGCCACGGGAAGCCGTACTGCCTCATGAGCGGGGCGCAGCCGGCTTTAGCCCGCTCACACACACCCCTGCACGGCGGCAGCGGCTTCTTGTAGTCCTCCAGGCAGATCGGTGTGTACATGCTGCACAGGAAGAAGCGCAAGTCCGGGGAGCACTTGATCTCCACCAGGGGCCAGAACTGGTGCACCTCCAGGCCGGCCTCGTCCTGCGTGTCGTGGTTGAACTGGTTGGGCATGTAGGTGTAGTTGTAGCCGATGCCTTTGCACAGCGGCACCGAGATCTCCAGGCACTGCAGCTCCTTGGCGGCGCCGCAGCCCGCTCCGTGCAGGACGAGGCTCAGGAGCAGCGCGCACCAGCCCGGCACGCTCCGCTCCCGTCCCCGCCTCTCCCTCTCCACGGGTTCCATTCCCGGTGCGCGGTTCGTCCTCACAAAAGTCCCAGCGAACTCTGCGGTCCCGTTAATCCAGGGACGCCGCCGAACTCATGCCAGAGCGCAGACAGAGTGATGATCCGCACAACAAGAACATCCAAAACACACACACAGACACACACACACACGCAACTAGCGCTGTGCTCTCACTCAGTATGTGCTCGGGTCGAATCTCCTCAACAGTTTACAGTGATTACTTCGCATCGCACTCTCTCTCTCTCTTCCTCTCTCTCTCTTTGTGTGTGTGAGGCGCTGTGTCTCTCTCTGCACGCTGTGTGTGTGTCCGGAGGGTGCGTTGGGTTTTATACAGCTGGTTGTGAGGACCCTCCCCCCTGCATGGGCGGGGAGGGACAATGAGTCGATCAAGTGTTCTCTGCTATAGGTGTTTGTTTAAAATGTTCACCCTGGAGGAGGTTACGATCACTTTGTCTCCACTACACAAAGAGACTTAGCACATCAAGTACTCAGCCTCCTCCACTTTAACTAACACAACCGAGAATCAGAGATGAGAACACACACATTTTGTTAAAGAGGGAGGAAAGAGAAAGAAGGAAAGGGATAAAGGAAAGGAAAGGAGGGAGGATGTGGAGGATATACAGAGTTTATTAGCGCACCATGTATGTGAAGTCTTCATTCAATATGAAACCAAACCGTTCACAGGTCACAGGTTCAAATCCCGCAGAGGCAAAGTGGAAAAGCCTTCAAACAAAAACACAGAATTACTACCTGCATCTATTTACAGCCTGTGTGTGTGTGAACCACTAAGGACAGGCTGCCAGAGTGTGTGTGTGTGTGTGTGTGTGTGCGTGTGTGTGCGTGTGTGTGCCCGCTAAATGCATAGAAATATACAGTGACCCGGTGATTTGTGTGTGTGTGAGGCGTGGGAGTGAGAGAAAGACGAGTGTTTTTCCATGTTATCACTGAGGTTGAAGAGGAGGACAGGAAGAAATATGATGGATCCAGTGTGTGTTTGCTTTGAGAGTGTGTGTGTCGAGTGGGCTGTGTGTGTATGTGTGTCACAGAAAGACAGAGACAGAGAGAGAGAGACAGAAAGAGAGAGAGGGAGAGAGACAGACAGACAGCGAGAGAGAGAGAGAGAGAGAGAGAGAGAGAGCGCGTTTCTATACGTCTGTAGGAGAAGGTATGTATGTGGGAAAGAAATGTAGCGAGAGAATAACTGTTTCTGTGTGTGTGTTAACCGCACAAAGAGAGAGAGAGAGAGAGAGAGAGACAGAGAGAGAGAGAGAGAGAGGTAAAGTTGAAGCATTCCCTGTGTGAATGTGGGAGAGAGAAAGAGGAAAAAAAGAGGGAAAAGCGAGGGTGAGAGTGTGTTTGTGTGTGTGTGTGTGTGGTCAGGGGGGTTAATGTGGTCTTGTTAGCCCACAGCGGGGGGTCTCCTTGCTCTAATGGGAGGAGGTGTTTGTCTTAACGCCGGTGCCAATGTTTCACTTAGTGCCTGCTGAAGCCTCATGCTGGGCCGGCCATTACTGCGACGCACTGCCAGGCCAAACAAACATTACAGTGTGTGTGGGTGTGTGTGTGTGTGTGTGTGTGTGTGTGTGTGTGTGTGTGTGTGTAAACAGTCCCCCCCCCGCCCCGCTCAGCCTCGCTTAAAGAAAAAGGGCTGACACAGGCAGACACTGCATTGTGATAGCACTAATTAAAGTCATTCACACTTCTGATTGGCTCTGTCCGCCTCTAATGGCAGCTTGGCAGACGGGCGCGTTTCCCCTCCTGGAGCCAATCCACAGGTTTATCACCGCGAAACAAGCTCGCCTGACCTGTGGCGTTTGCAGAGGGAGGCTTGTTTTAGCTCCGTCTCGGCCCTCAGATGCTGCAGGATAAGCAGCCGGCTCACCGAAGCGCTAAGAGATGACTTCCTGTGATTGTTCTTCACGTTCTGGCGCTCAGTGTGGGGACGAAACCAGGCAGAGGAACATTCGCCAACTCGATTTGAGGAGACGAGGCTTTAGGTGAAGCTGACGTCTTACATCAGTGTGCACCGTAGTGCTGCTGCAGGGATCAACATGATTCTGTATGAGCTTCTTTATGTTCTGATATGAAACATCTCCTCCTCTTCACGCTGTTATGTAGTCTGTAGTTTGTAACTGTGCAGGCTCACGCTGGGCCAGGCGGCGTCCGGCCCAGCCAAGGAACCGCAGGTGAAAGTCTCAGGGAACAGGTGCCTCCTCCCCCTCCTCCTCCTTCTCCTCCTCCTCCTCTTCCTCCCACCGGGCCAACAGAATAGCATAGCAGAGAGAGAGCGAGAGAGAGAGAGAGTGAGCATCGGTTTACACCAATCGCTGTCTATCAGAGTGGAACCCGTATTGATTAACAAGGCTGATAGACTCGGCGGCCCCAGCCACCAACTGTCGACTTCTCCTCCCCGCCTTCTGTGTGCGGCGCTGATAGCGGGTGTAGAGTTACCCGCTGGCCCCTTGCATACCACGTTTAAAAGGGTGGAAATGGAATTACTGCATCTGTTTAGAAGTCGATTTCTGCATTCTCCGGCCCGGCCCCGGCCCGGCCCCGGCCCGCCACTCCTCTATCTCCCCTTCCCTCCTCCTCCTCCTCCTCCTCCTCCCCTCCGATCTTCACTCTCCCAGGGCTCTCAAAGTTCACGATGCCAGTGAAAGAGGCGAGGGTGGGTGGGGGGTCCGGGCGGCGGGTGGGGGCTTCTCATAGAGTTACGCCTGCACACTGTGGAACTCTTATGTTTGTCTGCGTCGCCTCCTCATGGGAAACTTTGCGGCTCCTGATCCTCGGACGTTCACACACAAAGACACAAACAAAAGCACGACGTCTTCAAATGAAACCTGCAGGGGTCGACTCTGTCAGCCAATCAGAGCCGTGCGTTTGTCTGACAGCAGGAAGTGACGCCTGCGTGGTGGGCAAATCAACTTCCTGCTGCTCGGTGACAAACTTTGAACGTTCCTGACCGCTGTTCAGTTTAGATTATGAACTCTTATCAACGAACATAAACAAATGAACACTCTGACCAGGATTCACAACAATATAAATGCTTCTTAAGTCATTATAAAGGTATAACGGTTGATGCAGCTGGTGGTTTCCATGTTCGGACGGACCGCTTCCACGACATTGACGTGACTTTGCTTCAGACGCTTCCTTCTCTCTTCACACAATAAATCAAAGTGTGTGTTTTTTCCCCCCCCAGCTTCATCTTTATTTTGATTTGATGCTTATTATGCAGGACATGAATAAACCAACCTGACCCACTTTCAACGAGACCAACCCACTTTCTTTGGAACATTTTTCCCAAAGTTGGCAAATAAATAAATAAGTGTCGCCGGACTCCCCGGGGTCATTTCAGATGATTTAAAACTTTATATATATATAAATGTGTGTGTGTGTGTGTGTGTGTGTGTGTGTGTGTGTGTGTGTGTGTGTGTATTGGAGCAGAGGCCGGCGTGTAATTAGATCTGACGTATGACTGGAAGATAAGACACTGAGGGACCCGGGACTTCTGTAGATGTTTACTTATCTTAAGTTTAGACGCAGGCTCTCAGACGCCACCCCTTGATCTCACAGGGAACTTTGCCGTCACAGAGTTCTCAGCGGCCAGATAAATATTTAGAGTATAAACCGCTTTATGAAGAGTTTAAGGGAAAGAACGCCCGCCTCCATGTGAGCCCAAAGAGTCTGCGGAGAGACAGACAGGCAGGACAGCCAGACCAGGGAAAGGGACAGGAGTTTGATTTGATCTGATTTGGCATTAATCGCTTTGCAAAATTGTGTAAAATAAAAACAAACGCTCCTAACTCTGCTGGTAAGTTTTGATTTCCTGGCGACCAGCAGGAGAAACTGAAAGAGACACTTACTCTCACCTCAGCATGTTGGAGGAAGAACTGAGATAGAGAGAGAACAAAGTAACGTCTCAGTACATGTGTGTGTGTGTGTGTGTGTGTGTGTGACATCACTGTGAGAGCACTGTAGAGAACCTCTTAAAATGCAAATACTTCAAGCACCAGTACCTCTAACTGTACCTATATGCAAAGTCCTGGCCTTAAAGGTGTAAACTTAGATGCATCTGAGTAAATGTACTTCGTTTCTTTCCACCTGAAGTCTGTTTGACATATTTACCAAATCTGAGTCTCATTTTGTGGAGTTTTTGACCGGACTCATGGGAAACTGCAGGTCCCGACCACGCGTGTGTGTGTGTGTGTGTGTGTGTGTGTGTGGTGTAGGTCCTGACCACGTGTGTGTAAGCGTGTGTGTGTGTGTGTGGTGCAGGTCGCGCTCAGTGATAAATGGTGGATTCCTCCCTTCCTTCCTGCAGCAGGTTACATTCCTCTTCCGTTGGCTGTGTTTGCTTTGTGACTGACTACTAATCAGCTTGAGGCGGGTGTGGGGCGTAAAGCCTTCACCCTCCACATCACACACACACACACACACACACACACACCCACACGCTTGGACACATTGGAGGTGTGTGTGTGTGTGTGTGTTGTATTGGCTCACCTTCCTTCCGCTCGTTAACTTGAACAAATAGAGACACACAACCCGCCCACCCAATCAGTCTGCTGCTAAGGCCGGATCATGACAGCCAGGTCCACACACACACACACACACACACACTACAACGCTTCCCTGCACAGTATGACATCATCACACACGTTTAGGTTTCAGTTATGCAACCTGCAGGAGGATCAGAATGTCAAAAGAAGCGGTCACCTATGATGTCATTGTTTGTAACGGCGCCGTCATGGAGCAAACTGGTTCCACCCATGAAGATCCAGTCAGACTGAAATGGATTGAATGGAGTAAAGTCACAGTGCCTCCCCAAAGTTGGCGCCAAGTTGAAGCCACGACAAACTGAGTGACGTAAAATGAGACGGACACACCGACTGACAGGTGATTGATCCTCCTAATCGACTCGGAGCTTCAGGAGTGAGAGCAGTTTGCTTGTTTCGCCCTCACATCTGACAATACAATCACTATCACTAGTACTCCATAATAACTCAAACAAAAAACGTTTCCATGGATGCGGGCAGCTGGCGTCGTCTGGCCATTTGTCTCCATTTGTCTCCATTTGTCTCCTCCGCCCTTCTTAATCCCTCGGCCCGGCGCTGTAGTTTAAATTTGGAGCGAGCAGACGGGACGCACTTGTCCCTCTGGCGTCGTTAAAGCTCCCGCAGCGACAGGAGGCCCCGCCCACGCTCCTGTTTATAACCACGCTCTTTCTTGGGTGGCGATGACGTCTTCCATGCTGTAAACACACTCGCAGGTCGTGGCTCTGCACACACACCCTGGGGTTCATTAGGCGACGTGGGCCGTCGGCAGCTCGGCGACCTCGACGTCGTTTGGTGTTTTACGACCAGCGAGGACGCAAACAGAGACGAGAAGGCGGGAAGAGGAGGGGACGTTTGAAAGCCGGCAGTGTTAAGTGTAAACACAGCGTCGCTCTGTGTGTAGATGAAGGGCCGTGGTGCGTTTGAGGTCATTTTGAAAACATCAGTGAAATCAAAAGGAAAACTTTGATGTCATGAAATAACTTTGTTAGCCAAACCCCGTCGTGTCGACTGACGACGATCCGGATCAGTTTCCCCACTCAATCTAAGATGAATGTCGTTCCGGACGGCGGCGCTGAACGTTCATCCAAACATTTCCCGCTGTAAAACCGAAGGCGCAAACTCGCTGAGAGCAAGTCATCCGCCTCACCGGACGAAAGCCGCGGAACATTTCGGGAAGATCGACTTTCCACAAGTGCCCGAGCTGTGCGAGTGTAAATGTTTGAAGAAGAGATAAGTAGCCTAACATCTCCTTAGCGCTCGGGTTCCCGGAGCTTTGCCCTCTCCCACTCAGGGAATTGGGGATTTGGCAGCTTTCCCTCAACTTAGACGAGCCAGACTTGTTTTTATCTTTCTATTCTTTATACTGCTGCTCAACCTGTTGGCCCCTTTTTACTGCCGTCCTTCCAACTCGGAGCAGTGAAGCTGGAAAAGCCATTTAGGACGGATATCGGATGAAGTGTGTGTGTGTGTGTGTGTGTGTGTGTGTGTGTGTGTGTGTGGGTGTGTTGGTGAGTTGTGCTTAAAATAACGCCTGAAGGAGAGAGAGAGGCGTAAATCTGAAGGATGTGGCTATTTCCTGGAGGGTTCGAGTGGCCGTGTCTCCTTCGTTTACACGTTTGGCAGGAAGTTCTACAAATACGGACGACAGGTTAACAAACAGACACACACACACACACACACACACACACACACACGTTCCCAGCTAATATTTACCCATGTCAGCTGCTTAAGTAAGAGCTTCCCTCTGCATCTAAGTGTGTGTGCATGCGTAAGTATGTGTCCACATTTTGGCTATTTGCATGTTAAGGAGCACGTCTATGTGAGCAGAGGTCACGCCGCACTGCATTGTGGGTCTGGCTGCACTTTTCTTTTGTTTACGGTGAGCGGCTGCAGCAGAGTGGACGATTAAGGTGATCCAGTCTTACATTTTACCCTTAAAATTAAGTAAAGAACGTTGCTTTATTTCAGTTCTCGTCTTCTTCTTCTGCAGTATTCCGCCTATTTTCCCGCCTCTCTCCACTCTTGGATGAATTTCACGGCTTCTTACTGATTATATGGACGGATATTAAGCTGTCACTCATCCAAAATGCTCCACCACCGCGAAGTGAAGTCATGTTTTTGCACGATTCACACCTTCCCTAAAAAATAAACATCTCCTTCATTCATTAACTATTTAAAGCCTCCATGTAAACCTGCAGCTCTGGGCTCTTCTTCTTCCTCCTCTTCTTCCTCTTCTTCAGCCGCTTTTATTTGGGAATAAAACTGGGATCGCTTCAGCAAATATGGATTTTGGTGGAATTTGGCTGATTCCTCCTTCAGAATGTGGCTGAGGTGGAGGAGGCTGAAGGCACTGCAACTACAAACACACACACATGCAAACATGCACACATGCAAACACGCACACACACACGCATCCCCGCGGACCGACACATTCCACAGGCCGGTGATGAGTCGTCCTTGACCCAGACGATACCTGGCAGAACCCTCCACCCACGCCGACAACACACCCACGCCCACCCTCACCCCTCACACACACACACACACACACACACACACACACACACACACACACATAGGCTCGCAGTAAACTGAGAGCTCCACTCTCCAAAATGCACAGGAATGAATTACTGGGGTGAACGCGGGTCGACGTGTGGGAGGAAGAGGAGGAGGAGGAGGAAGAGGAGGAGGAGGAGACATCAGCATGCTTACATGTATGTTCAAACTTTGATTATACTGCAATTAAGGCAGTAAATCCTTGTTTTCCAGATGATATATATACTCTTTAGTGAGATGGAAAGCATGTGCAGGGGATATGACTATAAACTGATTTATACAGGCAGTAAAGAGTCTCAGAATATGAAACGTCTGCATGCAGTTTATCTAACAGGGTTCCTTTTATGACGACATATACTGAGATATCACATTTAAAAGCTTCATAGTTACAAGTTGCCCTAATTCTTATAACATTTTGACATTTTCCTCAAATATTAAAACTTTCTTGGCTCTGATGCATTTAACAAAAGTAGTGGAGCAAACTTATGTATTTTATTTTGGCTACGTAGTCAAAGAAAAGTAAGTATTTGTGACAATATGAGTAAATACTTAAGTACATATTCTCCCTTAACATACTTAAGTACTATACTTAAGTGTAAGGCCACAGTGTACTGAGTACTGAGCTCTTGTAAACACACCACAGGGCCTCAGAAGTACTGATGATGAGACGACACACACTGTAGTAAAGCAGCGGTGTGGTGAGATCAGTCTAAAGTTCTCCACATTCCACAGGGAGATAAGAGGGGCGGAGTCATCACGTTCACAGAATGTAAAGAATCATCCGTCAGCGCCCGCTCACGTATTCTATCGCTGATGGCGTCGGCGTGTTGAGGTAATAAGACAGAAGAACACGTTAACCGAGACGCATCGATCGTTTTTTTGTGTGAAACCCTGGAGGTGCAAATTCCATCTGTGTCCCCGTGAGGTGATAAAGCGGCCCGGCGGCGTAATTAACCTTATCTCACCCCCAATACGTCTGACAACAGGTGTGTTCAGCGCCGGGGTCGACACCAATCGCAGCCTGCCAGAGCCTCATTTGTGAGATAGAGCCGTCAAAGGTGAACCCGCAACGTCCAGACGCACATAAAAATGTCAATCTGTCCGCTCGGCTAATGGCGCCTGGGCTTAAAGCAAACACGTCTGCAAACAGGTCGGGGCGGGGAGCCGGGACTCGGGACTTTAGATCCATTTTACAGAAATTTGGATAAGACAAAGCAGCTTTAGAAACTGTGTGTGTGTGTGTGTGTGTGTTGACATCGACAATCCAGGAATTTCATCTTATTTGTTCTTCTTAGTTTGACCTAAGTAGTGAAATAACAAGTAATCTTTGTGACTAAAGGACAAATCCTCTCATAATGTAGTAGTAGTATTGGTTTGAAGCCCCTTGGCGTTGGTTAAACCCCTACAAACTTTGTTGGATGCACATAAATGCTATAGATTGATCTCTATGAGCTCTGTGATCAGAGTCCTGCAGGTCTGAGGGAGCGTGCGGCGTCTGTCTGCAGCTCCACGTCGGCCCGAGCTCACTGGAGGTCACCCCGGCCCCTGAACTCGCCTCCAGAGGTCACGGACGTTGACGCTGCTCTCCCCTCTGGAGCGCTCATGGCACAGACGCTCCGAATTTAGAGACACAAGCCTAAATACATAAAGGCTTTTATGCCATACGACGGGCAAACATCTCCTCCTGCCCAGACAACAACCCACTAATCCCAACAAGCCCACGGTAAAACACACTGTTTAGTCGCCCTGGCAGCGCTGCCTGTTGTGGTGATCCGCAGCCAGGGCTATATGAAGACGTTGGGATTTAAATCAGTGTTTACGTAGCAGGAAGTAGATAAATACTATTTGACGCGTCCCATTAAAATGATGTAAACGCTGCGTTTCTGCGGCCTTTCATGCTCGGCCGGCGCTGCGGACGCCATCTGGACGGTAACCTGACCGCCGAGCTGTACGCCGTCATGTACACCGTACAGCATATACCCACCGGACATAAATCACTCCGGCTGCCCGAGCAGCGGCCCCGGCCTCCGCGTCTGGCTTGTGGCCGTGTGGAAACACAACGGAGGGCTCGGCGCTCGGCGCTCGGCTCGCACGTCTGAGGCTCTGCAGCTCGGCACGTTTGCCAGAAACGCTGCAGGATTTTGTTAATTCTCAGGGGCGTCTTGCGAAAACAAACACACGCTGTCTCGGTTTCACTTCTGCAGGGAGGTGTTTCAAATGTTTTCACTCCTTTAGCCGCTGCATCTCAATCATGCGTGTCCAGAGAATACAGAACCAGAACGCCGGGCCCGCTGCGGCTTCAGACTCAATACACTAAAAATACAGCAAAATGAGACGTTGCAGGGTTTGTTTGGGTAAATTCTTCTCCTATGGACTTCACTGTACCATAAACAGGAAGTCACATCTGCCAGACTAGAGGGCAGGCAGGGAGCTCATACCTCCACCAAGGCCCCACAACACTAAACTCTGAATGGGCTTTAACTCCAGGTTAGAGTTTTACTGACATCACCTTGAAATCAGGTGAGCTTCAATCAACTGCCTGAGCAAACATGGAGGCACACACACACAGATTTCCCTTGAATCTGTTTCTCCTATAGGATGTGAACACGTGAACATCTGGATTAGTGTGACACGATGCAGACTCCCAGGTTTGTGTGTTAAGTCTTCATTCGTGACTTCCTCTCCTGGATCCAAAGTTAATATCAAGACTACGGCTCAAATCCTCAAGAAGGATATGGATGTGGTATGAAATGACATCATCCCCTCCTCCAGCCTCTATATGTCGGCCATGTGAGGAAACTCCGTCCTTTTCCTTTTTCAGTAATCCCGTGGAGCTGCGGCGGCTCCGGTGCGTTGCTGGGAGCGCTGGCGTTGGGTTTCGCCGGCGGGTCTTTTGACCGGGCACACAGAGGATGAGTGGAGATCCTGAGCGCTGCACAGGCACTTATGAAGGACGCACATTGTTGCCAGCCCTGGGGAGAAAACTGAGCAGTCTGGCAACACAGGCGGAATTTCCTACTGCGATGTTATCTCACACAAGACATTTTGCCTCGGCCAAATGAAGAGGGAGGAGGAGGAGGAGGAGGAGGAGGGCAGAGACAGAAGGGGAGAGGCAGAGGTACAAAGATGGAGGGAGAAAGGTGAGGAAGATGAGGGTGAGAGAAAGAGAGAGGAAGGAGGAGGAGGAGGAGGAGGAGAGGCAAACAGGGGAAGGTAAGAGTGCTGGAGAGGAAGAGAAAGAAAAACATGGAGAGAGAAAGAGAGAGTGAGAGAGAGTGAGAGAGAGAGAGAGAGAGAGAGAAGGAGGGAAACCACGGTGCTGCTGTGTTTCCTGGCTGGCTCAGGCAGAGAGACTCCCTCAGGCTGTTAGTGTTTAGTTAAGCAGCCAATTAGTTCCTGTGTTCCTCTGCGGGACATGGTGGCACGCACACACACACACACACACACACACACACACACACACACACACACACACACACACACACACACGCACACACACACACACACACACACACACACGCGCACACACACACAGCACCATCCCAGCTGGAAAGTTCTGGCTGATTGTTGTTTCAGTACCTGGAGGTCGACTCAAGAACTTTTCTAATCAACTAATTGCTCCGGTGCTGAAATTCCCACTTTTTCACAGAGTATTTAAACGTCTCCACAGCGGAACACAAACAAGTTTGTGCAGCCAGTGCCTGCTTGTTCTTTTCCTCTAATAAACATTGAGTGATCACATAACATTTAATCACAAATAAATCCCATCTGTCTCTCTTTAATTCTATACTAGAAGCTAAGAAGGAGCGCCGTGATGTTTATACTTATTATATATTATATAACGCTTCACTGCTCTGTGCTCAGACTTACTGGACGTCTCGTTCACACAGGATATTGTCAGAAAAGATAATAATTTACAGCAATGTGTGAATGAGAAACACGACCTGCTCGTCTCACACTTTGTGGGCGTGGCTAACATGGATAGTTGGCGGGTAAAGGCTACGTCTCTCCTTGTAAACACAAAGTATTGTGGGCAATTAACGGTTTTGCACTCTGACATGTAACAGCACACGACCTTTGAACCGGTAATAAAGGGGGGAACAATACTGCGCTCTTATCGCCCTTGTGTGGGCAGGAACCAATCCAGCTCTCCTATTGGCTGAGGTCAGTTTGAAAACGCTGGACTTTCTGTTTGAGCCAGCAGGGGGCCTTTCACCGACGAAGCACGAGACAAGACAGGTCTGCTAAATTCATTTTTGTGGTGAAACGTCAAAATGTTAATAGTGCACGAGCGTTGACGAGTTCAGGATTCAGTGTGTTGTTGCTTGTTGCTGGTTGCTTGTTGCCTGTTGCTTGCTGCTTGTTGCTTGTTGCTTGTTGCTTGTTGCCTGTTAAGGAGTTGCACATGCTGCGGTGAAGAAATAAGTGTCTGGAGACGCAAACTACAATAAAAAGGCAGATTTACGAGGGCAGGTTTCTTTCCTGCACTTTCACAGTCTATCGCAACAAGTGTGAAGACGCCTGCCAAGGATCTAACTTACCCACAATCCTCTACTGTGGGATTTCTTTCTTCCCTTTCTTCAACATGAGACGTTTAGTTAGGTGCAGAATCTCTCACGACGAGATTCTGACAAATTTCCCTTCCAACGTTTCCGCAAAGCGCCCGGTGTTTATGCGTCTCGGTTGAACTTGACCCTGTGGGACTTTGAATGGAGGATGTAAAGATAACGGCAACACCTAATAAAAACACAAGAGAACACAGCTTCATAAAAGTTCCAGAGGATTCAAATGTCCTCCGTCTTATCTGTGTGATTGAGCTGCAGGCGTGGCGTACGATAAAAATCGCACAGTTTGACTTTGCAGGAAGTGCCCAACACACACACACACACACACACACACACACACACACACACACACCAACACACACCCACGCGAGTAAATGTTTCACACTCTTTGTTAGGATAATGGCTGATCTCCAAGCTGGGATTTAGAGAGTTTAAACAACAGAATAATGTTTAACAAAGACTAATGAGGTCCTCGTCTGCTTCTCACTGTGGAGGAGTTTGTTCCCATAGAGACAAACGTGACAGTGAACGACACTTGTAAGACAACACAACCATACAACAATGATATAGAATAATAACAGCAGTTGTGATATAATATTAATAATTATGATTGAGAGGTGATTCTGGTGTTTCATCTTCGTCTTACAGATTGGTTTTGTAAGAGGTCGTCGCTTTAACAGCACACCGGCGTCCTGATGTGAAGCGAAGATGAGCGAGGAAGGAGAAACTCACTCACGCTTCCATCAGCCGCCCATTTTTCAAACCCTCAGGCTAGATTTCACTCCACAGTGAACCGGCGGTAATTACCTCTAAACTAATGGAAGAATGTTGGGTACCGATGTTTTTACACGAGAATCGCATTCCACGCGGCTGCATGCTCCTCGAATGAACTCCAGCCCGAGGGAGCGGAGATGGAGCCAGGGACGGAAGCTCCACACTTAAGGATAAGAGTGAGGTCGGTACAAGAAGTCCAACTCAAGTCCTCCGCCTGCGTAACTCCTCCCACCTGAGAACAACACACACGATTGACAGCCAAGGCACCGACTCCCCTTGTGGTGAAATCGTTGTATTGTTTTTATATTCCATAGGATTTTAATTCACTGAGGACTCATTTTATGGATTCCTATCAGCAAATCCTACAAATCCTACAAAACGCAGTTTTAAATGATGTAAATAAATGCAGAAAAGGACAAGAAAAGTAGTTTAATGAACCCAATCAGTGCCCACAAAATGGAATACTTGAAAGTGTGTGAACCTTTGTAAAACATATCTGGGTTACACACCTGTGAAAGTATACATTCAGTAAAGTAACTCTGTGTGTGTGTGTGGACGTGAAGAAATGTGAGTCTGAATGAAATAAAATGAGAAACAGGAGCAAAACAAGTGGAGGAAAGACAGAGGACACAGAATCTGGACCCGACCCAGTGGATGAAACCAGCAGAGAGACACTTGAACCTGACAGACACATTCCACTTAGTACGTGTCAGACTTTGTTGTTCCAGTGGGAACAGGCTGACAAGTGGATGAAGACACAAATTAATGCTGCGTTCGGGCGCTCGTCAGAAGCTGGTAAATGCCAGCTGCTCGGGTCTAGGGCAGATCTGATCCGCACTCATCTGTATCTACTCCCTGATGAAGACTATAAACTGCTCACACACAAGCAAAAGCACCAGAATTACAGGGAAATTGTTCTGACTGGACTCTGGCGTAAACACAGATTACAGACCTCCAGATTAAGGGATTGTTAATGGATTTACTCCAGCATGTAAACAAGTCCTCTGCATGCATTTCCTCATGTGAACTCTAACTCATACGCCGATCGATCATCAATATCCAGCAAATGACCAAATCCTATGAATCCATCCATGCCTCAGTTTGCCCTGCAGGAGTGTGGAGCCTGACAGAGTCCAGGTCGTGACGGTGCTGATGGAGTTACTGTGGCTTGTGGCGCTGCAGTGCCGGTGGCGATGTGAATGGATACTTGTTGCTTGTGTGTCTGAGTGAAGAGGCCCGGTCCTGGTCGACTTAGCGGTGTGACACGCGATAGGGTCCAAATCCAAAGTGGAATGGCTGCAGGCTTCAACCTGCGCTTAAGAGGGTCAGGGCCGAACAAAGGGGGTTCAGTCACTAACTGAGAGGCAGCACACACCAGAGAGAACATGGGGCCAAGGTAATGGCGTGTGTGTGTGTGAGAGAGAGAGAGGGAGAGAGAGGGGGGGAGGGGGGAGAGAGAGAGAGAGAGAGAGCATGCAGCAGGTTGGAGGCATTTCTTTTGGGCAGAAATGAATGATTGGTTCCTCTTACATTCAGCTTCCATTCTTGGCTTTAAGTCAAACAATTCTTCAAACTGAGATTTAACCGTTTCAGATTGGGAATTGTGGGTAATCTGAGTGATATTCAGTTAAAATCTGATATGTAAAGAAATCATAGGAATTGTTTATTTTGACTGATTTACCTGGAATTCACAATCAAACTATAATTTATAATAACAGGTAACTGTGTGTGCAGAGGAATCTTCAAATGTTTTCATGGCTAAAACACACATTTTTGGTTTGTGTGTTTTGGCATTAGTGTGTGTGTGTTTGTGTGTGTGTGTGTGTGTGTGAGTCCTGTTGTGTAACTTGGTGCCCTGAGCAAGTGTGAGATAAAGTTCTTTCCACGGGACAAAGCCTGTCCAGTGAGGGTTTTCTTTGTAAACACTGTGACAAATCCTACGCTGCGTTCTGTCCACAAACGCCTCTTGAGAGAATCGCCTCAAACGCCTCAAACGCCTCAAACGGCCTCCATGTTTTTTCACACCTGCCACGCCCCCTGCTGTGCGATCGCGACTGAAGAAAGGCGAACTCTTCCAGCTACGCGCCTCTGGTCCAGACGTGATTGACGTGAAGTATTTTCCCGATGAACGATAAGCGTTGTCCTGCGATCATCAAGCGCAGGACAAATCGCCTTTTCCCCTGAGAACGCCTCGAAACCCCCAGACGCAGACACTTGAATAATAATACAGTCAACGTTCCCATAACAGTCAAGAGCCGTCCCTCTCTCGCCCTTTTACCGCGCCCCTTTCAACCCCCCTAACCTCGTGTTGCTTCCCACACGCGGTCTGGCAGGGAGGACTCGGAATATTTCACCTCCGGAGCCAAACGTGAAGTGGTGAACCTGCCAGACGTCCCTCCCCTCCCCTCCCTCCCTCCCCTCCCCCGCCTCGCCTCGCCTTTTCACTCTGGCTGGCACGCATCATTCAACGTCAGGCCATTTCCCACGCCGCACGAAAAAGAAGACGAAGAAGAAACAGAAAAAAGAAGAAGAAGAAGAAGAAAGTCCTGTCAAGTTTTTCCACTTTGTATTGTTCTCTGGTGTTTTTTCACCTCAGTATCTATTTGTCCCTTTTCTTTTCTCTCTCTCTCTCTCTCTCTCTCTCTCTCTCTCTCTCTCTCTCTCTCTCTCCTCCTCCTCTTCCTCCCTCCCCGCTCCTCCTCTGCACGTCTAACATGTCATTCTTCCTCTCTTTTGTACCTTACGGGCCTTTTTCCCCCCCATTGAACTCTCCTCCTCCTCCTCCTCCTCCTCCTCCCTCCTCTCTCTCGCCCTCTCCACTCCTTTCCCTCTCTCCTTCCCTCTCAGGGGCCTAATTATGAGCCACCATTAAATAAAAACATTTATATTACTCCAAAAAAAGGCTCCGGTCGGTGCTTTCTCTGGACAATGACGGCTTGTGAGTCCCCCCCCCCTTCCTCCCACTCTCCCTCCCCTCCTCCCTCCCTCCCTCCCTCCCTCTCTCCGCTGAGTGGCCATTCACTGGGGGTCTCTGTCTCTCTTTGTGATTGGCTCGCTCCAGGACTCATAGGGGGCAGTAATTGTGTCTCATTAAGTCTTACAGTAGTGGCGAGGGGAATGTGGAGGAGGGTGGGAAGCGAGGGGGCGGGGGGGCGGGGCAAGGGGGGGGAGGGAGAGAGGGGAGGGGGCTGCACAAGGCCTCGCAATTAGAAATCCCAGAGTCCATTCAATGGGACCCCTAATCAGCCCACAATGGCTGGGGCTCCCTGCCTATTAGGCCAAAAAGGAAGTGTTGCCATTGTCCAAAGACACACACACACACACACACACACACACACACACACACACACTAGGAATGCATGCAGCACAGCGGGGATGGATGTAGTTTTGTGGTGGCGTCATCCCAGAGGCCAATTTGGAGAGATGGGAGGAGGAGGAGGAGGAGGAGGAGGAGGAGGGGGGGCTTAAGAGAGCTTTTCACTGCCTCAGCCACACACACACACACACAGGTGCAAAGCGTGCACACACACACACGTTTCCAAATGCATACATATCGCAGCTCAAAGGCTTCTCATTAGTGATGTTCACAGGCGGCTCACAGTTTTGCTCGCTGTTTTGCTCATTTGTCGCTCTGTGATTCCACGCCGGAGCCAGAAAAACAGCTTTTTTTTTGTCCCTTCTTTCTCTTTTCCCTTTTTTTCTTCCCCCAGCAAGCAGAAGCGTTAAAATTTGCCGCCTGGAAAATTAGCATAGCGCCTCAGTGTGTCAGATACATAAATAACCATCTCTTGTGGAAATCCAGTCAATTTTCAGTGTCGAACGTGAAACAAAAACACAAACTAATGATATTCCCGCCGCCATCTGTCTCCGAGACGGAAACGCGCTGGAAAAGGGAAAAACTTTGCAAAGCCTTCCTCTCTTTCTTGTCTCATAATAGGAGCAGAAAGTGGGTCTGTTTCCCCCGTTTATCTGTGCGGCGTTCCCAGGAGAAACACCGGCCTCCCCTCCTTATCTCTCCCTCCCTCTCTCTCTCTCTCTCTCTCTCTCTCTCTCTCTCTATTTTAACAGTCGAGAGCGTCGCACTGGATTATGAAGTGGATTATGCAAATGGATCACAAATATATTCATATTAACAAAGGTTGAGGTTGGAGCGCCCGTGCCAGGAATTTATGAATACGCAAATAAAGAAGCAGCGCGGCGGCGGCGAAGGCGTTATCATTTAATGAACATTAACGGGTATAATAACCTTATATCGCCGCCGTGTTTGGGCTCATTTGTTAATTAGTTGAATTAGCTGCATGTGTAAAACGGAGCGATATCCAATTTGGTCCATTGTTTTCTATTATTTTGGATTCTTTCCCTGCAGCTCCGGAGCCCACACGTCTGTTTGTGTTAGACTTGTTGGTTTTGTTGGGTTTTTGTAGCCACTTATTTGTTTCTATTGGATCTGGAGTCTTTGTTGTATTGTTGGAGGTTACAGGATCTTCATCCCAAAGTTGAATTAGCTGTTGTAGATCAATCACACGCTAAACAAAATGCACTTAAAGCACTTTTCTGCTTCTTTCTGCTTCTTCTCTTTTGTGTCTCCATCTTTGTGTGTTTTATGATTTCACTCCTCTTCATTTTGTCCCAAACTCTCCACTTTAGAGGATCCGTCTGTATTGATTGATCCAAACTAAGCCACTTATGAATGAGCTGCAGGTTGATTCATCATTAGCGATGCGTGTGAGTTCTTCGTCACGCCAGTTTCATTCCAACACCATGAACAAAAGCAACTGTAACATTTATTGGCCGTAAATTAGGGGAAGTAACCCGGGGCGACGCGTGGATGTGTGTTTGCAGAGGAAGAGCAGCGGCACTCCTCTGCTGAGCGCGTGTGTGTGTGTGTGAGTGGCAGCTGAAGCACAGATGACACATGTTGACACGCTGCTCCTCGAGCTCAGATCACTCACAGCTGATGAGCTCATGTTGGCAAACACGGCCAAAACGCCGACATTCTCTCCAGGTCGTAAAGGCTGTGATGGTGCGCCACAGTGGGAAGCTGCAGGTCCAAACGTGCAGACAGGGTGGGAAACAAAACCTGGAATAGCAGCAGGGTAACAAATAAAACCACAACGAAGACAAATCATCATCAATCAACAAGATGTGAAGAAGGCTGTGAACTTAAAGTGTGTTTGTGGAGCTGTGAGGGTCTGACGGAACGTTCACACACACTCAGGTTGTCCTCAGATGTGAACGTCGGAGCAGAAACGTTCATAAACTCCTGACAAACACGTGGACACGATCTCCTGCGTTGCCAGATTGTTCCACTTGTTTTGGAGAAACTAAAGACCAAAGAATGTGTTTGACTTTTTCAATATAAAGCCACATAGTTTTCCCAAAATAGATGTTAGGGTTCTGAACGTGCCAACGCTCTAATCCACCTTGTCAGAGGCGTCTGAGAGTGAACAGAGAGCGCAGAGCGTCAGGCTGCACCTCACATTTCACTTTCCTTGCCAACATAAAGATTTATCAGCCAGTGGATTGTTGCAGACACATCAGCTGTAACTGTCCGTGTCAACACACTCTGGATCTCCTGCTCCACCTCGGTGCTGCTCTCATGTTCCAGCATGTTGGTTAATGTACAGCACGAGGACACACAGATCTGGATCAGCGTGTGGATCTGCTCCTAGCTGCACCTGTTGTGGTCTCAAACAGGCACAAAGGAAAAGTCCTGGACACGGATCCTAAACTGGATCTGTGTCCAAATGTAATCACATCCTTCTACAAGCTGGACCTGAAGTAAAGCAGACACATCTCCTCCTCTACTTGTGTGCTGAAGTAGATCTTGAGACAGTGAACAGATTTCCCATCGCCGCCAATGTTTCTCTCCGTATCGTTTTTCGCTGCTCGGAACGATTTAACCCCCCCTGGATTTTCATGACCTCACGCCAGATTAAATTACAGCTCTGTGTGTCGGTGCTGAATGGCCGACCAGCTCAACCAGTATAACCTGGCACCCCGAGCCCGAGCCCGAGCCCGAGCCTGAGCCGGAGCACAGGAAGTGTAATAAGTTTCATCTCCTGGCTCCTCACAGGCTAATTGGTGTTGTCAGCGTTTTTAAAACACAATCAGTGACGTTTCCTCCTCTTCTCTCTCCGGCCCTAATTGCAGGTGATAATTATTGTTTGGGACCTGATTTACTCAAATAATTAACAGATGTATGCTGACAAATAGGCCGACTTGTTTCTTTGCAAATCCCTGCACCATTGTGTTGTTAATTAGAGCCTAATGTAAGCAGATACTCTGACGTCCCCCCCCCCCCCCCCCCCCCTCCCCGACCCCCCCACTGCTCCTCGGCTGAATACAATCCAAAGCTCCTGAATAAACAACTTTAGGAGGTGTGTTCCCCCTTAATGCCCAGATTGAGTTTCTCATTGTGAAGCCAGAGAGAGCAGAGTTAAGAAAATAAGACCAACAGTTTGTTTATTGGAGCCTTTATGACCTCGTGCGGCTCGTTAGAATGCAAACACACACGCGGCTGTAAAGTCTAACCATGTGGAGGGAAAGTCATAAAAGTGAAGACATCGACTTGTTGTTCACTATCATGATCACTTCCTGCTACTTTTGTGTCATTTTTAAAGAATGTTATTCAGTAATTTACTCATTTATCCGGGTTTTTGTGGTACAATTCTCTAACGCACGGTTGTTGTAGTCGCCTTGTGTGATTCTTGTTTTTTTAAAATGTAGATTTAAAGACTTTTATCAAACTGAACCCGGTCAGAAAACATTGAAGCTCTGATTTCACCTCATGACTCCAAACAAATGAGAATTTAGTGTGAATTTTTAAGATGATTCCTGAATTAGAGCATGAAGAAAATCTCCCCTTAAACCAGCAGTGAAAGGAAAAGGGAAATGTTAAGGGAATTAGCATGTTAAGGGGATTATTAATATTTTCTTCATGATTCACTTTCTGATGAATTTACACAATCTATACTTTAGCTTCATCACTCTCACTTCTATACAGACACTTCGGCCTCATCTTGATTCTGCACACACACACACACACACACACACTCGCACACACACACACACACTCCTCAGCTTAACCTCATAAACGCCCTCTCAGTGCTTTTTGACAGCACCTTAACAATCTGACATCTCAGAGAGACGACTCCCAAGTCACCAGAAAAGCATGAATCACGCCGCTGACGCCAATTTGTAAGGGGTTTCCCACCCGGCCGCACAAAGGGGTCTGCGCTGAGAGCCGGCGTGTCCTCCGCCATTGTCTCTGTCCTGGGACCACCCGTCCCCCTCGCTGTCCCCACTGTCACTCAAACAATACAATGCTACACTTTCCCCCCCGCCCCCACCCTATTTACTCAACCACCCCCCACCCTGCTCCCCCCCACACACACACACACACACACACACACACACACTGTGGACACAGGGCGGTGACATAGTGAACGTTACTCATTAGTGGGTGAAGTCAAGTCAAGTTATGGTGATCTGGTTAAGAGACGGTTTGCACAGGCTGGTTGCCACAGAGGTCAAAGGGCGCCGGTTCACAACCATGACGTGTTTGTCAATGTTCTCTTCTTCTACAGAGGCGTGTTATAAGGTGGAGACACATTCAGACACATTCAGAGGTTGCAACACGGTTGTTTATGTACATTTCCATGTCCTCAGAGCTCTGACTGAGTAATTCTTTCTGTTTCCTCTCTGCATTGAGGCTTCCATTGTTTCCATTGTTTGATGCTGCACACACACCCTCCATAGCTCAGGACTGGAGAGGAGCTGTGCTGAACAGATGAGGTTGCTGGTTTGACTCCGGCTTGATGCTCGGGAATTCAGTGAAGGAGTTCTGGAATTTGTAATTTAGAGAAAAAGGAAATTGTGCTTTGAAACTCCCATCATGATCAACAGAGTGCAGCTGTCAATCAATTCAGATCAATGGATATGAACTGTGCATTGTGATCACAGTTGTATTTGAACACATGCAACACTCAAAACTCCTGCTGAGACATGAGTTCTGCTCGCTGTGAGCAGGATTTGAACCTGCGCAGGGAAACCCTATTGGATTTCGAGTCCAACGCCTTAACCACTCGGCCATCACAGCTTCATGTGAGTGATTGACAGGATTAGGTTGAAATCTGGGTCACAGCCCGCAGAGCAGAACCCGATACAGACACGACAGAGAGGAAGAGCAATATAAGGATCAGAATTCTGTCCACGGGTTGCTGGTTCGACTCCGGCTTGAACGCACGATAGTGCTGCTCTCCAAACTCTGGCCTCATTGTATTTGTTTGTTAAGCCTCGTTATCCTGCTGAGAGATGTACAATCTCGTTTGTCTCAGCTTTAAGTGGGATGACATCATCTCACTGCCAAACTAACGATGTTCACCTTTGACCTCCTCTCACAATCGTCTCAGTGGAGCTGTGAGTTCTGCGAGTCAATCAATAAGACTTCAGTAGCTTGTATTCAGTGCGGCACAACAACATGGCCTTGCGGTTTCCCTCCATGCCTACTCGGAGGTTTTTGGGGCCGCGCTCTGGACCAATCAGAGGCGAGTATTCAGACTGATGTCTCTGTGCAGGCGCGGGCCTGAGCTGGCGTGGATTTCGCCTCAAGCCATGTTGACCACTCGTCAGCTTGGAGTCAATATGGCTCCAGGCTAAAGCATCAGGGCGCACACGTCCACCTCGCTAACAACGCTCAGGCTTCACCACTCAGGACGCAGCAAACCAAACATGGCTGCATCTGCGTCTAACACGGCAGGATGAGTCTTATTTTATTCACCTAGATTCTGATCAAGAGAGAGAGAGAGAGAGAGTCACAGTGAGCTGTAAACGGTGATCAGAACCAGGAAAGAGGCGCTAAAGTGGAAACATTTCACCGCTCCTGACGACCTTTCTGCGTGAGCGTGATCCGGGCTTCACTGCCTTGACAAGCACAGCCAGGGAGTAATGGCTCTGACATGGACCTGACACGGCGAGCAGACGCACAACGCACTTGTTTATCTGGTGCTCGCCGTGACAGACGAGGCTGAGAAGGCTTTGACGTGTTGTCATGGAAGGGAGCAGAGCAGGAAGACGCCTTAACCTCTGAACTCTGAAACCGGGAAGAACTTCATGTTTTTCCTCAGCACCTGAGCTGCGATACAACTCAACAACTCAGCACACAAACTTTCCCCCTCAGCTCATATTCCTCCTAACTGATGAATGAATGAATCCTCTCAGTTTGGTCTCACTCTTGTATCGTAACAGTATTTATATAAACGTTTCACTGTACACACAAAGCTGCTCTGAAGACAGACATTCATACCTTCATACATGCACCTTTGAAATCTACATTATAACCAGATTAAAGCAGTAAATCATCTTTTTTAAACGTCACCTACTGCCTCAAAGTGACTGAAATGGGCACAAACTCTATGACAGACAAAGAAGATGGGATTGTAAATGGATTCATTCTGTCCGTGTGTGTTTCCTCACATCAATCACACCTCTGCCTTTTATCCCAATAAGGACAAACACTCAAAGTATCTCACGTAAAGACAAAATGGGATCTGAAGTCACGACCTTCTGTCCCCACGAGGGCCTCGGGCCAAAACCACCGTTTGAATAAAAAGCCAGTGACCTCATCCACACATTTACAAACGAGATGAAACAAACAAACCAACAGTCAGAAGGGAGCTGATTCCCCTCAGGAGATGTTTTGGCTGAGAGAGCAGCAACATCCTGGTGCTTTGCTGCGGTGGAATGCTAATGACAGTGAATCACAGGTCTGCTGTTAATGTGCTGCAGGGAGCGAAGCCAGGAGACCACCCAGATCTCCTCCCTCCTCCTCCCCCCTCCCCCCCCTCCTCCCTCCTCCCTCTCTAACACTTAGCGCCCTAATTATATGGGAGTGACATGAGAAAAATGTTCTTTGAGTAAATATGGATTAAGAGCCAGACGAGCGTTTAATGTAACGAAGCGGCTTTGATCCTCACTGACACACAGGTGAAGTCTGGAGACAAGAGGACCTTCATCTATCTGTGGTGATGTTTGGATGAATCTGGATGTTTTGGGGTGGAATTCCTTCTCCTGTGCTTCATTTAGCTTCATCGTGTGGTCTTCTTACTCAATGACATCATCACTAGTTTAGACTTTGACTCACTCTGAATCGGTTCTGTTCCTTGCATTTGTTTTGTCTCTTGGTTACTAATTAAAACATTTACATATAAACATCCTGGACATGTACAGGATATCACTCCTTGAAACCAAAGGCGTCACTTCAGCCTAGAATGTGATCATAAGTAAACAAAGGTCTGAAAACGGCCCAAAGCTTCTAAACTCTTATTATTATTAGTAGAGAATCATTTCTTATTGGACCGTTCTTTAGATTGAAACCTTTGTTGCCTCTGGACAGTTCCCATCATTGTTCCTCCTGATCAGTTAAACATCTGTATGGATCCCACTGCCCGGCGTGAGGAGTGAGCAGCTCGGAGAGAGAAAACACGGAGCGCTGACAGAAAAACAAACACGGCATTGAGCGGCTCACACAATGCCGGCGTGGCTGGGCGTTTGGCGCTGCACATTCCTGTCCATTTGAGCCAATATGCTGGGAGATTCTGCGCTTAATGTAATTAGAGGGGAAATGACGGGTCTCCTGTGCGCAGAGGGGAGTGGGTGACCGACTGCAGGGATGGACTCTAATGCTCCGAAAATTCACTTTGTTACTGTGGGAGTTGGGCTAAATGCATTTCCCAGAATTCCGAGGATGGGGTTTGACGTGTAGCGCATTTCCAGAGACGTTCCACCTCTGCGGGGTCGAGCCCAGCAGCTGGAGACTCAGCGGCAGGCCGACCTCATCTCTGCTGCACAGGTACGACTTTACGACTTGCCCAGTGACAAACACACGAGAGGAAAGGAACCCCAACCTTTCCACTCTAAGGTTCTAAGGTTCTAAGGTCTTGTTATGTTTGATATCGAGGATAAAGAGACGCACAAGATTTAAATGTGTGTATTTACAGATTAGAAACAAGAAGCTGGACTGATTAAAGTTATGGGGATTTACAAAACCACTCACATCAGAACTTAGTCAGACTTATTCAGTGAGATTGTTGTGTCAGAAGTTGTGTCAGAAGTTGCCGTGTCCCAATGTAACTCAGAGCGATGAATCATTGTAAAAATTCCCCGTTCCCTCCCTGGATCCAGACGGGCTTCCCTGGGCCACGCCTCATCCTTCCAACATCAGCTCGGAATGTTTCAGTAATCCTGCTACCAATCAAACAAACCCAGCGCCCGACGCAGGTAGAGAAGGGAAGATTAAAGGCGGAGCAGGTTGAACGGTCTCCATGGCTACACTCTGGTGGTGGTTTCATCACTGGACCCTTCTTACACATATTTAACCCCACATATGCCGGATCAATATCTGAATTTGGGCTATATTGTGTATGGAGATCCTGTATTCTGATCTGGATCTGCCTCAGAAACCAACTGGATCTTCCCTGCAAACTCTTCATGTGACTCTTCATCACAACACTCCAAACCAAAACTAACCAGATTCAGACCAGAGTCATCAAACTGCTGTGTTATCACGTTAAAGTTAAAGTGTTTTCCTGGTGTAAATGTTATTTGATTGTGTGTTTGTCTGTAAAAGCGATCTGATTCTATTGAAACACACTGAAGCTTGTAATTTTCTGTCTGAAAATACAAAGTGGGCAGACACACAAATCATGAGTGTTTAAGTGTCGCTGTCGTTTCTCTCAGGGGGGAAAAGCATTTAGCTGCAAATTACCCCTGAGACTTCTGTTTGTAATCACACAACAGGACACGAGAGACGTAAAAATAGACAGAGAGACAGAGAGACAGAGAGACACGGAGCGTCCTGGCTCCAGGAATCTGAGGGAATGTGGGTAAATTTGAGGCTTTGTGATCACACGAGTGCAGACGCAGTGAACAGAAACCACAGAGTAAGAGACACACGCATGTAACCTCACACACACACACACACACACACACACTCACTCATGCACACAACCCTGCCCTTGAACACGCGTGTGGTTTACAGTGATTTCAGGGTATTTTTACTTTTCTCTCAGTATTCTGCACACGCGCACGCACACACAGGCACGCACACACACACACACACACACACACACACACACACACACACACACACACAATTTAAGTAAAAAGAAATTCAAGGTCGAACCCAAACCCAGCTGAATTTCCCTCCATGTCTCATTTTCGTCTCAGTCCCATAAACTTTGATTGACTTGATTTGGAATGAAATTATGACTTTAAGATAAAAATGGGTGCTTATCCGTTTCTGCAAATGAAGTCTAAATGACCGGTATCTTATCACAACTAAAGCAAACACACACTCAGATCTACAATCAACGTGACAGCAGCTGAATCTCCACGTTCTCTCTTTTATGAGAGAAAATGGACGTGGAAACCTTCAAAGAAACCTAAAATGAAACGCTTCACCGGTTCGAAGCCTGCGAGCGTCAGAGCCCGTTGACTTTGGACTTTGGACGCGTTGTGTTTACAGAGGGGGAGGACGTGGACGTGTGTGTCTCCGGCGCCTCGTCTTCCTCCAGGGCTCACCAGGTCAGTGAAAGCACCGGAGGCAGAAGACCACTCGACTGGACTCTAAACGCTCGTTTGAAATCGATGGATGGAAACGGGAGAGGAAGGAGAGAGGAAGAGTGAAGAGGAAAGGTGAAGAGATAAGACGAGAAGGAAGGAAGGAAGAGACAAAGGGACGAGACAGAGTGGCAAACGAGAAAGTTGCAGGAGGTGAGGTGGAGAAGAGGGAATAGATGACTGAGGAAGAGGAAGGAATGAGGAAGAGGAAGGACTGAAGCCATTTTCCTATCAGACACAAACGATCTGATCATGGTTCAACATGAGGAAGAGAAGAGGAAAATGAAACGATGACATGAGAAGAGTGACAATGAAACAGGAAGACAAACTAGGCTGGAGGCGGAGCAGGAGGAGGAAGAGGAGGAGGAGGAGGAGGAGATAAGATCCACATCCACTCTCTCTCTCTCTCACACACACACACAGACACAGACACACACACACACATACACACACACACACACACACACACACACACACACACACACACACACACACACCACTAAGCACACTAAGTAATTAACCTGCACTTTGTCCTCCACTTTGTTTGCGAGTCGTTAGCATTGAAAGGGCTGGATTGAGGGGGCGTGGCCTGTGGGATTATTGCTCCATTTAGCTGATTAGGAGAGCAGAGTGACAGGCTGAGGGAGACAAACACACAGATTACAGGCCCACGCCTAGAGAAGTGTGTGATCAGACTGATAAATGGACTGAAACAGGCGTCAATTAGATCACGTTTACTCCAATAACACGCCTCCATTAGGCTCCTCCTCCTGCTACGGTGAGGCGGAGCCTCAGGAAGGTTTATACTAATATAAAAATATATAATACATAAACCCATATTTAGTCTTATATGCTTCACATATGATCATGTACAGTCATATGTGAAACTATAAGGCAGTGTGTCTTCCTCAGTGAGATGTGGTGTGTGTGTGTGTGTGTGTGTGTGTGTGTGTGTGTGTGTGTCTGGAGCCTCACTACTCTTGAATGTCTCTCCCTTGTGCCTCAGTCTGTCTTTGCTGTACTGCTCCTTCTCTTTGTTTGCCTCTCCCTCTCTCCCTCTCTCCCTCTCTCTCTCCCTCTCCCTCTTCCCCTCACACACACACACACACACACACACACACACACACACCTCAGGGACTCAGTCCACATGTGGTTAAGTGTGTGTCTCTTCTCCCGGCCTCGCCTCGCCTCGTCTGGGAGGAGGAAGTGGAGTCGAGCCCCGGGGGCATCGGTGGCTAATGAGCCGGCGGCTGCTCTGCATCGGGCCGGCGTGCACAGAGAGCGGCCTGCAGAGAGAGCGGCCTACAGAGAGAGCGGCCTGCAGAGAGAGCGGCGGCCTGAGCGCTAACGCTGCAGCCATGTTATCTCTATGGGGAGGTTAGCGTAGCTGCAGCATCTTTGAAAGGATTTAGTGCAGCCGAGCGTGAAATCCCAAAGTCTTATGGTGGAGATCCTCATTTAAACAGATGTAAAGAACCTGTCCGCCTGTGTTTGATCACCTGGACGCTCGTCTCTGGTGTCTCTGCAGTCTGTCTGTGTGTGTGTGTGTGTGTGTGTGTGTGTGTGTGTGTGTGCAGTCTCTTATGTCATGCAGGTTGCTCACTCTTCCTCTGTGCGTTTGGGCACCAAATTAAACTCACAGAGGATCAACGTGATTTTGACTCCTCCCACTGAGAGACCCTGTTTCTGAATTTACCGTGTGTGTGTGTGGATGTGTGTGTGTATGTGTGGATGTGTGTGTGTTCTACAGAATGCATAACGACCTGTAAGATGCTGCAGTGTGTCAGCTCTGCTCTGTGCTGAGGGAAGCAGAAACCCCCGCTGAGAGGAGAGACAGTGAACGTCTCATCACACATGCAGCCAGGGAGTGTGTGTGTGTGTGTGTGTGTGTGTGTGTGTGTGTGTGTGTAAAGTCCAGTACACTGCCTGTTGCTCTCTGTGGTCATCCAATGTTACTGAATGATGAAAGCACAGAGCTGAAACAACAGCACAGGAAAATCCATCAATCATCTCAAAGCTCAACATCTTCTGCTGTGGAAGTTTGAGAAGAGTTCAGTCGCTCTCTGACACTACGCTGACAAACATGTTTAAGTGAATGTCTTTGCAATCTAAAGATGATTTCCTCCTTCCTTTTTCCCATCCTACGTCCTTTCCCTCTCCTTCCTGTTTGCCTCCTGGCCCCGCCCCTCCCTCTGCACTCCGGTCAGGGTCAGTCGAGTCCCTGCAGGACTTCCCATCACAGGGATGAGGTGAGAATGGAAGCAGGAGGCTCCCTGACCTCCTGAGACGTCTGTGAGCAGCCAGCAGACACACACACACACACACACACACAGGAAGTCCACTCCAGCAGATCGTTTATATTCTCGCTGACGTTCACACTTGGGTGGCACCAAATAATGCGTGTGTGTGTTTGAGTGTGTGTGTGTGTGAGAGCAGGGATGTTTACGTGTTATCCTGAGGAGATATTTATGTTTGGAAGGTCAGACGTGACATCATGCCATGTTATTTACACTTCCTGTTTTTAGCCAAAAAGGATTTGGGTGGAATTTGGTTTATTCCCGTCTCTCAACATGTCCAAACTCAAATACAGTACGTGTGTGTGTGTGTGAGTGTGTGTGAGTGTGTGTGAGTGTAAATGTTTGGAGTCACTTCCCATCTCTGCGCTTCCTCTTCCCCTCAGCTCCTCTTACTTCCTCTCACGTCTCACTTCCTGCCCGCTCAGCCTGAGTGTGTACAGAGTGACAGGACGCCTCATCCTCCTCTCAATCTCTCCCATTTTCCTTATCGTGGAATCAGAGTTTCGGCTTGATGCTTCCACCGTTTCCCCCCGATGCAATTTAGATCCTCTATCTCCTCCCGCCAGCCGGAGCGCCGGCTCCTCCTCGGCTCCTCACACAGAGGCTCCTACCTGGCTCCACTCACATATCTTCTAAATATCTTTGCGTATTTGGATGTCACCCTGGGTTCCTTCATGTTCTCCGCCCTGTGACCTTCCACATCCGCCCGGCCCGTCCTTCCTGTCTCGCCCCGCCGAGCGCAGACGCCTCACATGAAGAGGAAACGCTGAGAAGCCTTTGCGAGACAATCACGCAATTTCCCAACTCCTGCCGGAGGAGAAAAGTCACTTACTTCATCTCATTTGAGCCCAAAATGAACATCTGCACACTGCTGATTGATTGATAAGTTCTGAGCCTTGTGAGAAGTGCCTGAATCCATCTGTTTGTAGAACATATCAACACTTTAGATCGCTCTTTAACACCTTCACTGCCAGATTGTCCTCAAGTTGGAGGACACAGGAAACACAGAATTCTCTATTGTGATTTATAATGAAGTCTGCCAGGTAAGAGTTGGAAGATGAGCAGATTGGTTCCTGAATGAGTCAGTACACACTTTACACTGTGAGTCTCCTCTGTTGGGCCGCCGTATAGAGCTCACCGAGCCTTGAGCACCTCTGGAAGCTCTAATCACAGAGCTCAAACAGATGACGTTGACATATGAGAACACGTACGGATTTAAACGACCTCCAGAAATAATATGAGCGTGCTTGTTGGGGCTCAGAACCTATCAATCAACCTCTAACGTTCTCCGCTATCAGCCGTACATCAGCCGTGCGAGGGGAAGGAAGCAGAGGAGTTTAATGTGACTCACATTTATCTCCCCGCGCTGAATCCTTCGCCATTTAATGGAGTGAGGAAATGACAAAGCCGTTTATGGGTTAATTAGGGACTTGACCTCATGGAGGAAACGGGCCGCCCAGTTTATCTTCTGCTCTAACAAGCATGTGGCTACGAGCCGTTTAACACGCCACTTATTTACATTTAGAGTGAATCTTACGGCCCGGCCAACCCTTGACAGCGACTTTACGACTTCACTCTTAAAAGGAAACAAATGTGTTTAAGTGGCGGCTTTTAAAAACTAATTAACCCGTTTGTTCCGATGTCACGGCTCGCAGGTTTTTTCTTCCCTTTTTTACACTCGGCGAGGGTTTGATTAGACACAGTGAGGGTTTGTTATCCACTTAGGAGTATCTGTCCATTTCATCTCCTCTGTGTCTGCACGCACGTTCACATTTCTGCTGCCAGATTGCTGGAGGAGGAAATCACGACTTTAACGCCAAACTGAGGCGAGTTTTAGGACGGGGATCAGCTTCTATCTGGCCCGCAGGCTCATCAAATGGCTCCTGCTCACACTGATGCACGTCTGTGTTACACGTGAAGCAGCGGGAGGTAAACTTTGCTGTCTCACACTCTGTGTCGGTCTACAGCCCAAACACACACATGCATGAGGGACGGACCAACATTTGATCTAAACTGGTATCAGCCCTCAATGAAATAAATACAAAACAGAATGGAAATGAAGACGTGTGTGTGTCCATGTTGTGTCTTTTGTGCCGGAGCCTAAGTCAAAGACGGGACGCTGCACACGTCCACACGTCCGCACATCCGCACGTCCACACGTCCACACGTCCAAACAAACAATCAGAACTTCAGTAATGTCTCCTCTGTCATCACATTAGGGGGAAGAACAAGCACAAAGGCACTTAGGCTGAAGCAGAGGCCTGAGTGTGTGTGTGTGTGAGTGTGTGTGTGTGTGTGCGCGCTACAAACACCAATATGATGAATTTAAACGGCAGTAACTCAGAGATCACCAGTGTGACTCACTGTGAATTCCCCAAAATTCAACACACACACACACACACACAAACACACACACACACACACACACACACACACACACACACACACAAGCACCCATCTCCACTCCAGTGCCCTCCGCCCCCTCGCCATCCATTACCACACGGCGTCCGTCAGCTCTCCGCTGCACAGCTGTTGGCCCGCTGATGCAATTGAGGGGGGGGGGGGTCCGAACTCGCAAACCTTAAGCCTGCCCCCCCCCACTTGACGGCCGACACAAGTGCACCATTGTGGCTCTGCTGAGTGCTGGGAACAGCTGGACCACACGGCAGTTATCTGGGACCCCGACCTCATGGTGATGACAGGATCAGCTTTGGCCCAAAGCCGCCTTATCCTCGGCCCACGCACGGGTACATGACGGATGAGGCCGCAGACACGCCGCTGCAGTGCCACGGAATTCACAATGGCCACAGCTTTGACCTCTCTATTAACTCATCTCAGCTCCATGAAGCACCTTCATCACTGTCCAGTGGCATCTTCGTCTCTGAGGGGGAACAGATTTACAAACCCAAAAGCAAACACAACTAATGACTCACACACACGAAAAGTCTACAGTCGGGCTTGTTGAAGCAATCACAGCCAGTCTTTCCCGAGGTAGAGCTCCCCCATGAGGCGTAAAGCTGCAGTGAGAGGAAGTAAAGGTGGAAGCTTCCTGCGGGCATTAATCATGGCGTTGGCGACATGATGCGAGGATCGTAGCGCTCAGCTGTGAGCCAAATGTAACACGGGTCTGAGACGGGATGAATGTTTCTGGGTCTGAGGTATTTAACACAAAATGCTGACTTTCTCATTGTGCAGTGAAGAACAGCTGACAGCTCCAGACCTGAGGTCACCGCTCTGCTTAAGGTGGAATGGAAACGACGTGTAGGGGTAATTACACAAGAGTTTTACTTGTTATTTCTATTGTGTTGGCTTGTTTAAAGCCATGTTTGAGTCCTGTGAGCTGCAGTTCCAGCTGTGGCCACCAGAGCTGTAGATTTGAATCGGACTAAAGACAAAAGGATTTGATTTTGATCAAGGATTTCAGACTCAAAAGCAAATGTTTGATAATTTTTCACTTCACATGAAAAATAACAGCTTTGTCGCCATGACGATGTGGGCGTGTCCCTCAAGATTAGTATCGTAAAAATAAGTAAAAAAGACGAAATGCTACCATGGGTGTGTTAAAGCTTTGATGAAGGTCTTGTTGTATAAATTGATAAAGAAAGAGAGAAGCTGATGTTTGGATTGCATCACAAAGCCAGGAGAGTGTGTGTGAGGTGCAGCAGGTAGGGGAGACGCAGTAATATGCATGAAGCGGAGGTGTGCGGCACACACACACACATGTATAATGAATGAACAGCTGAGCCGCTGGAGGAGGAGGTGAAGGAGATGCTGTTCTATCTGACATATCACATGCTAGCCTGTCATGCATATTTCATCAGGCATGTCTGCTCGGGCCGCTGCTTGCCTAGGGAGCCAGACAGATGTTGCATGTGCCTCTGTGTGTGTGTGTGAGTGTGTGAGGATACAAATAAAGCATCAAAACTGCGTGTGTGTGTGTGTGTTTACTTGACTTTGGGGGTGCAGTGGTTCAGGATTGATGTGAAGTCTGACTTTGGTTGAAAGTATAAGCCTGTAATATGTTTTAAATGTACTATTACATTTAAAAGACGACAGAGCGTCAAGTTTACATCCCGATTCACTTCATTCACACACTGGGCCGACGTAAACGAAGGTCAAATCATCATCATCATCATCACCACGTCTGAGACAGCTCATTTCCATAACGCACAATGCTGCAGTGTGCCGCTGAGTCAGGCTGTGTGGTTCTGACACACACACACACACACACACACGTCTGAATCCGGACTTCACAGCGAGCTGTTGGGTTAAATCCCAGTGTAAAGAGATGTTTCCTGTTAAAGGCTGATTTGTTTTGGCAGATCAAATCCCTCTGGCATCACCTGACTGACTGCTTTTGTCTATCAGATCTGTTTCCTTTCAAACGTCTTAAAGAAGTCTTGACTGCGAGCGGGAACGGGAACGTGGTGCCGATGCGACTTTATGGAAGGAATGGGAATGTTTAGATGGAGCGTGAATCTAAAATCAGTGTGTGTGTATGTGTGTGTTATCCTCCTGGAGAGTGTGTGTGTGTGTGTAAAGCTTTACAGTTTAGATCTGAAGTGTAGCCGTGCAGACTCCATGTTTATTTTATTATTGTGTTTGAGTGAAGACAACATTACATCACTAACCCACCCACCCACACACACACACACACACACACACACACCTGACACACCGCAGCTCTTTCATCTTTCACTTCCACAGATGATTTCTTTCACTCTCCTCTCCGCTCCCTCTCTGATTTTCCTTCATCTTCAATTTATTTGTGGTTTTGTTTCACGCCGCACGAGGAACCAAACGTAAACAATCCCTGGCTGTGATTGGTGACTTATTGGGACGTAAACCCGAGTTCAAACACGCCGCCTCGTTCTGTTCTCCTCTCTCTCCTTCATCATGCATGCAGGTCGTTTGATGCCTTTCTCACTTCAGCCGTTGCATTCGTTTGGGCGCCGCACCTCAAAGTGGCTCCTCCCCCAAACCCTGATGCATAATCAATACAGGTCACTATAGCCCCGCACGCTCCAGACGTGCCTGAGCGCTCGTGTTCCTCTTTTGAAGGGGCACCTGTGATGTTTGGACCTCATCAGACGGAGGCCATCAGAGTGTGAAGTCCTTCCTGCGTCTCTGTTTACTCACTCAAAGCTCTTTCTGCCTTTTCTTAGCTGAGCTGTATTGTTTGTTTAATCCATATCGCTCACTCGCCCCTGAATGGCGAGCACGTCATCCACGGGCTCTCTCAAACTCCGTGTATGCGCTTTAACACATCGCTCATTCTAATTGTTAGCATTGGAGCGGAGCCAAGCTTTCCCTGCTTTTGGCTCTTTGCAGGACGCTGGGAATTGTTTTTCCAGACTTGGAGAGCAAACCCCCGTCTCCTGGAGTCTGAGCCCGGCTCGAGAATGGAGCCCTGGGGTGCTCCTTGTTTCCTGTGAACACACACACACACACACACACACACACACACACACACACATGTAGCCTGTCTGCGAACATGCCTCAGTCCGAACCTGACTCTGAGTCATTTCATTCATACGCCATCATTCTGCATTAAGGTTGCACGTTCAGCGACAGCATTCAGAGGCGACGCAGAGCCGCAGCGTTCATACGATGATGCGTTCAGGGTCCTGTTTGCCTGGAACACATGTTCACATCCCGTCTCACCTTACTACCAAGCGTAGATGTTTGTATTGTTTAATCATGAACCACAGGTTTCCCCTAAACACAACATGAAGCAAATAGGACCGTTTGGTGATTCACTTCCATGACAGATAACAGCACTACCAAGCCTACTGAGAATCGACACCCAAAACTGCAGCTACTACAGGAGGTTGGGGTGTGAAGTTTACACAAACACACACGAGGGTCCAACACAATCTGGCTCAAAGACCAACAAACTGTCTCATCATTGTGAAACGCTGGCGTTCACCGTGGCAACGCCGGCCGGCCGGATGGTCTGTGTAACGTGACGGCTTCTCTTCTCCCTCCGTCCCTCTCCGCTCACGCCTCCATGTCCTCTGTGACTTATTGGGGATTAAGAGTTGGAAGTTATTGATAGAGTTCAGTTCCAAAGTGCTGAGATCGGCCAGAGACGATCTTTTAATGGATCTCTGCTCTTCATCATGTCGGGGGTTTCTGTTTAAAAAAAGCTCATTTCTAATCCTCCACTCCATCTTTATTAGAGTCCAGACTCTTTGCTGCCGCTCCATCCTGCTCATTATCCATTAATGTGATATCAGTGTCTGTTCCTTTACACCCCTCCCCCCTCCTCCTCCTCCTCCTCCTCCTCCTCCTCCTCGTGCTTGTCGTCTCTGCTCCTGTAGCAGCTCTTCATTGCGGCCCTGACCTCCTGTGTGTGTGTGTGTGTGTGTGTGACTGATGGTTTTATTGGTGTCCTACTGACTCTGGAGTGATGCGCCTATTACAGAGGTCACAAAGGTCCATTATGTCACCCCCCCCCCCCTCTCACGGCTCCTCAGCACAGCCTGGACTGCTTTTCACCCCAACTCTGTCCAAGTTCCACCTCCTTGCGTTTGGAGCGAGGATGAACTGAAGCCTCCAGGTCCATGCCTCCACCACATCCACATGAAATAAGTCATCTCCACCTGTCAGGCCCCCACACACACACACACACACACACACACTCAGGCTCATCCCCGTCTGCCACCATTTAAATTTGTTCCACCTCATATTTAAACACTCACATGATCCCTGTGCACAAGTTCCAGATTACACGCATGTCAGCGAACACAGCGCGTACCTCTACCGCCGCTCTGGCTCCGGGGTCGCTCCGAGAGGGGAAGGCCAAGCGGAGAATTAAGTTAAGTTAAGGAGTTAAGGAGTTAAGCAGCTCAGACATTAGCGTCGGTGTAACCAGCTGAGCCTTGGACTCGGCCGGTCTCAGCTCGTGGATTGGTTGAGGTGATGTCATGATGTCACTCACGGCACAAAGACTTCTTCACCACATTAAAAGAGTAAAAGAGTGGGGTTTTGTTTTTCTTGTCAAGCCAAACTTAGGAGTTAAGAATTTTAGGAAAGTTGCACTTTGACGGCAATTACAAAAAGGTTCAGATCAAAACCCGGCAGACGTGAGGCTGACAGCTCAACCTACAGTCTCATCAACCGGCTCTGCTAAATTATTGACACCCCGCATACTTACTGTACCGTCGCTTCACTCTTGCCGAAGACGCCAAACGATGAGGCAAACACGTTCCTCTCTCTCTGTGAGCGCTTCAAAGCACCGCAGCGTTTAACCCCGTGTGACACACCCAGCCAAATACAAACACTTAGGAAGAGTGTGATGATGCAGCAGCCAAACGCTAACAGCCAGCGGAGGCTTGAAGAGCCACGCTGAGTTCTCGGCGGTGATGACATTCAAGCCAAGACGCGGCTCACCGGGATGCGATTAGAGCGGCGCTCCCACCCTCCAAATGATGGCACTTCTAAGGGGTGGGAATAGATCCTTCTGCTGGCTGACAGAGTTCACAGGCTGTGTGTTTCCGCTCCTGAAGGAGGTCTGGATGGTGCAGAAGCTACGGAGCCCATTAGGCTGTCTACACATTTACACACCGCAACTCATTAAAACTCAAGTCTAAAGTTTGGATATTTTTGAGTTATGGAAGAAAGGACGCTCTGTTGTGCTCCTCTGACTAAAAAGATACAAATAAAACTGAAGACGGGTGAAAATAAAATAAAAATAAATCTAAATAAATTACATATAGCATAAAGATTGACTGATTAATTTAAAAAATATAGGTTTATCTGTTTTTGCAGATGGCTATGATGTCATTGCTGGTTCATTTATTTGTTGGTATCTCAGTCTACAGGACATGAACACTTCATTACTCATCAAGTCTTTTGACTCTTTTACAGATATTAAAAATGAATTATTCTAAGCTCTCCTCTATCAGATTGGATCAAAGCTTTATCATAATTCAGTTATCTGATGACGTGCAGGGGTCCTGACACAATGGTGGAATAATCCCATATGAGGCGTCCACCATTAGCTGATCAGCATTATTGTCCATCTGTAAATTTAAATGCAGATTTGTTAGATTTCTGATTCCCACTCTGGATCCTTTGTGCAAACTTCAAACTTTGCTTCACTGTGAACTTCCTCTGACCCGTTTGAGGTGAAGGAGTGGAGGATTCATCTGCACGTCAGCTCGTCTGAGCTCAGCTCCAAGTCACTTTGGTTGAATGAATTTGTCCATCACTTGTCACAACCTGTGGCGTTTCATTCTGGGACAGCAGGGAGTCTGGTGTTAAAGCCTGGGATCATGCTGGATGCTGCAAGAGACTTCAGTTTGAATCCTGATCTGATTCTGACTGTCACATCTGCCCTCTGCGGTTGAACACAGGCACACACACACACACTGAGTCCTGATTACATTGCGTCTCCAGCAGCCGGTCACAGCTCTTGTTTTTCATTGATTATCTTGTACGTTGACCTCATCCTGGGGGGCTCGGGGTGGAATTCATCCAAACTTTGAAATGAAAACAAACTGGACTCATGCAGGCAGTGCCCTGAAATGGATCCCTGGGAAAACTTTGGTTTCCATGGCGAACTGGGGCACAGAAAGTAAAGCTCACCGGAGGAACAGTGACAGAAACTAGTAAAGCAAATAAACGCATGTATACAATGATGAGATAAACTAATACAGGAACGGATACTGTGCAGTGTAAACCAGAATCAGCAAGACCTTAAATCAGACTTTCATCCATGTTAAGGACAAAAATAACACATTTCAAGATGACATCATGAATCTGTGGCATTTATCAGCATTTTAAGACTTTTACACATTAAACAAGACAGCAAATCCATCAAATAATCACTAGTTTCAGCCCTGATATTCATTACTGAATCCTGTCCTGACTTACAGCCTTAAGCCTCGGGGTCATTAGTCAAACTTGGCTGAAGATTGCGAGCTGGATTTCGCGCTTTACTCCGCAATGCCATTCATTCCTGTATGTGTGTGTGTGTGTGTGTGTGTGTGTGTGTGCAAAAGCATTTCTTTGTATCTCTGAGAACACGGGGAGTTCTGCAGCTTTGGTTGGCTCTGGGTTTTATCCGTATTTGCGTTTCAGTGGCCATGTTATGTGAAAAGGCCTTTTCTTCCCCTGGTCGGTGCGGCGGCCACCAGTCGCAGCCGTGCCAAACGCAGGCTTTGTTATTTATCTATTTATTTAGCTGCCGGAGTTAAATGGCTTAGTGACAAATTAGAGTGTAACGATAATGACCGCGATAGTTAACAACGCTCACTTCTCATGGAACACAGGAGGGAATTTCCAATGGTCCTTTTCTCTCATTCTTATCCGGACGTATTTCACACCGTCTCAATGTGAATGACAATTACGGCTGAATGGGAGCTCTGAACTTTGTTTTCTTCTTTCTCCTTTGAGTCAAATGTGGCAAGCCAGAGACGGAGTGCGGGTAGCAACCCAGGCAGACAATGCAAGGGGAGGGGCTTCGTTTTTTGAGGAGCAGGCCCGGGGTTTGCAGGGGGGGAAAAAAAAAGGGTCAAGAATCAAAATGGGAATGACATTTGCCATCAGTGGAGGCCTGCTTTACACCAGCCATTGATGGGAGCCTGCGAGGGGGACATCTGCATTGCAAATGGGGCAGCGCACTGGCCCTTTTCACAAGTGGACAGGCGGGCCGGGGCATGGTTCCCACACACAACCCATCCGTCATTCCCAACAACCTCCCCCCCGTCACCCCCCCACCTCCAAACCTGAGCTTGCCCCAATGGCCTCAATCGTTGGAGGCGGCCCTGCGCTCTCCCAGGCCAACTCCCCAGAGCAGGCACACACAGCGGGGGCTTTGTTCCAGCAGCAAGGCCCAGGGAGGGTCCGGGTCAAGGGGAGGAGACCTAACAGCTTTAACAGGCTGTAAGTGAAGGTGTAGCCGGCCCCCCTGCATCCATCCGCCCACACTGGGACGCATGTTTGTTTGTTTGCTGCCCTAATCTCTGCAGTCTGAAGGGATTCTGTGCACACAGAGGTTCAATTCTTTACTTATTTAAAGGGGAAAGAAGCTGAGGCCCAAACATTTCAACATAAAAACAGTACAATTTCTGATACAAAGTTTCTATAAATAAGATCAAATAAATTCATGGTGTGATACTCATTTCATATTTTTTCCATATTAAAACTGCTGCAAATCTCACATGTCCTTAGTGCGCACTGAGTGAAAACGGGCCATTTTCCAGTACGGTCTCTTTGAGGCCACACCTCTTAGAGAGTCCTCTCAGTTCTGATTGGTTGAGCTTGGACAGGGCAGATGCTGTCCAAACACACCTGCTAGTCTCCTACTTGTGCTACTGAAGTAGACAACTCATCAAAAACAAGTGAGCAGGACAGTGAAGGCTCCATGGGTTTGTCTCCACACACACACACACACACACACACACACACACACTCCTACTCTAGAAAATGGAGAATGATCCCATATTTGCCCTTAAACATTTCCTCCTGGTGCACAGGAAAGGAGGAGCGTAGTAATGAGACGTAGCTGCTGCAGTCTGGCTCCTGTTTCTCAGTTATGACAGATCTCTACATTCATCTCACCAGCAGATGTTCAACTGCAGCTGTGTCAGTCCAAACTGGGGGAAAAGGCTCAAATAGCTGCTAAAGTGTGTTCTGAAGACGGAAGAGGCAGGGAAGGACGGAACGCTTCAGACCTGGGATTTCTGCTTCGTCTTTCACTTCCACACACCGGAGACTTCCTGTCAAAATGCTGACGCGGCGTTAGTGTGTGTTTGATTTGAATGATTGGAGGAAAATGAGTTCTTACATCGTGATTACTTATCTGTGCCTTATATTCTAATGTTGTGTTCTCTGTGTGTCAGAATGAGAAACAGCCTCGGCTTAAAAGGAATAAATACACAGCAGATTAATTTGTGTATTTATGTCAAATGTGTTTATTAAAGTTGTGTGTCTTCACTGAGACTCTGAAAGTGTTTGAGCTGTTTACCAAATTCCACAAACGTTTCTCATACCAAGACTAACTTGTCAAAGAAGCAGAGTTGTTTTGTGTCATTGTGAGCGATGAAAGAGCGTCTCTGTGCTCACTTTCAAAACAAACCCTAAATTTTAACCCCGTAAAGTCCCTTTTGTCTGAGCTTCTAATATCGAGAGTTTTATTGCCGGCCTTGACATTGTGAGCGGGGCTCGGTCGAGTGTTATTGACGGTGAATGGGGCTCAGGGTGTTGTGGAGGTGGAGTTCTCATGGACTCCTAAGAGCGCCCCCCTCACCCCCAACACACACTACCCCCCCAACACACACACACACACACACACACACACACACACACACACATCCTTCATGCATTTCATAAAATAAACTATAATAAAATAAAATAAAATAAAATGAAGATAAATAAAATAAAATAAAATAAAATAAGATAAAATAAAATAAAATAAAATAAAATAAAATAAAATAAAATAAAATAAAATAAAATAAAATAAAATAAAATAAGATATCGATAGCATCCCATTATTTTCAGTCGTCAGAAAGAGCTTGTAATCTTACAACCCTACAAATCAACACACAGGACTGGACCCTGCCAACATGCTCTGATGGTGTCACTGTCACGTCTACGAACACCAGCAATGTTACAATGTTTCATGATGCTTCAGACAAAATCCTACATCATGTCTATGAAGCTAAAACATTAAGAAACACACTGACTGAGTTTAATGTTCAGGTGCATCAGAACCCTGCTGTCCCGTTGAGATGATCACGTATGACCGAGAGGCTGCGTGACCAAACACTGAGGTGCAGAGGTGTCTGCTGTCTCTGTGCAGACTGGGGGACCTGGTGGTCTCACATTGGCCCGTGTGAATGGAGGGGCTGCTCAGGGGCCCCTTTGTTAGCGCCGCCGCCGCCGCCCCGTCTCTTTATGTTGGGACGCCTTTGAGACAGGACGTGAAGGTATGCGGCTGGGAGAGGGCGAGCTGAGGGGTGAATGGCGTCCTGAGTCCGTGTGTGTTTAAAGTGTTTTTGGCCACTCAGTTCATTATTCAGGTGGTTTATTAGGAGATAAAGGAATGAGACGCAGGAGAGAGCCTCAGGTAGAAACACAGAGCCAGCAGATAGCACACACAGGCACGGGAGCTGGTAGACACTGGATACTGGGTAAGGACTGAAGGTACCAGACTGAGATCTGACACACTTTACTTTCAACCACAGAAAGTAAAAGGAAGCTACATGTTGTCTTAGCGTGTGCTGCTTCCTGTGTTAGACGTGACACACAGAGTATCGCCAATCGTTCCATCACGTAATCAAATCTCCGATAACCAAGTTAGACGTCAGAGTCAAATAGTAACTTTGGAAGGCAAACATAATAAATCAGCGTGTTTGCTTTACACTGCGCCACAAGTCGAGCGTGGAACATTTAATTTCCAGCGCAGGAGTCTGTGTTTCTCATCAGACTCGCTCGCTCGCTCGCTCGCTCGGCAACAGCTTCATGACTCCACTCGACACACACACACACACACACAAACACATTTCCACAGAGTCACACCGGGGAACAGTTTACCGCTAAGTAGGTGAAAATGAGAATTTCAGTGCTTGACAAAACGTGGCTTTGGTGTCTCCATTCAGGCTCTGTCACGCGTTACTCTCTCTCTCTCTCTCTCTTTGCCTCTCTCTCTCTCTCCAGGCCTCCATGAGACAACGATTAACGAGTGAACTGATTTCAAAGGCCCCTCTGGGTTGCAGAGACGACATGTCCGGGCATCTGTGGTTTAAAAAAAAGAAGAGGAGAAAAAGTCCCATCTCTCTCTCTCTCTCTCTCTCTGTCTCTCTCCCTCTCTCTCTCTCTCCCTCTCTCTCTCTTTGAGCAGTGACAGAAGTTTTGACAGCAGCAGTAAATTCCCTTCTCAGGCCCGCTGTGAGGCAGGGGAGCGCAGCGATGGGAAGGCCTTTCTGCACTTCAAGGACCCCGAGCGTCTGCTGGATCGCCTGTCAGAAATACTAAGGCTGATAATAAATTCGTTTTTTTTTCCTCCTTTTTTTTTCACCCCCTGCACAGCTGTGGCTGTGAAACCAGCGCAGAGGCAACCGGGGGCAACAGAGCGAGCTAGCGGGTGTGTGTGTGTGTGTGTGTGTGTGTGTGTGTGTGTGTGTGTGGTAATGAGTTGCCTCAACTTTTATGGCAGAGATCATTGTTAACCCAGCAGCAGCACAGGGCAAAGAGCCACATTCATCTCCACACTTACTCACTTTCTACACAATTATAAACTTCCCTTCCACTATTCTGTGTGTTTGTGGAGGTTTGAGTCAATATTTGTGTTTTTTTAGCTTTCAAAAATGTGTCATAGTTACTTGAACATGTGATCTAAAGAGATAAGATGAGGATTGAGCTGAACTGAAGCCCCTTCAGGAAAGAATGAAGTGATTTTATGAGACCTACAAACATCCAAGACGACCCCATCCTTCTTATTTATCTTTTTATTTAGAGGCCAAGTGTTCAGACTGAGTTCCAGGTTGCTATTGGTTTCCATTTGATAGAGTAAACTTGCCCGTCACTCAGTTTTTGTTCAGGTGGTGCATTCAAGGACATGCCACAGGATGCAGAGTTCAGTTCCTGGTTCCTGTGTGTCTTCAGCGATGCAGACAGTCTACACACCTGATGTCATTCCCATCATTTCCTCATATACTTCAAGGAAGGAAACACACAGCTCCTACCGGGGATAGTTCTGGGTCGTTTACTGACGAGGAACAGGAACTAATGGCTGTCTGGAATGAACACAATCAGTACAAATGCATAGAAAACACACATTATTTGCCTGTAGCCTAAACAGGAAGGAGATGAACGCACAGCGACTCCTGCAGCTGAGATCAAACCGTACAGACTCGCCTTTCAACTCCGTCTCCTCCCTCAGGCCCGTTTCCTCTCCGTGTACATATCAGTGTTTACATTCAAACCGTGTCTGCGTCGGCGTCGACACCACACATTTCTGCATTTCTCTTGTTTTGCTGGGTAAATAAATTGATTCAACCCCAACCTGCTTGTTTCCTTTCCTCATTCAAGTATGAAAGCTCCAATGTTCAATGAGCCTTTATACAAACGCACTTCTGAGCCGTCTCATCCCAGCTACATTTCCAAAGACGCCTCCTCACATCCTCGCGTGGTCCCTCGCTCCCTTTCCTCCGCGCCTCCCTGTGATCCGCCTCTGTGGCGGTGTAAAGGTGAGACGCGGCCCTTTGCAGGCTCCCCCGTCTGAAGACGTTTTTTTCTCTTTCTTATCGCACGAGCGCGGCGAGATCTGTGCCAAATCTGCTCTCCTGGTATCCCTCTCGCTCTCTCTCTCTCTCTTGTTCTCCCACTCGCGCCACCTCGGTCCCAGCCCCCCCCCCCTCTCACCTGCACCCCCTCCTTCCCCCCTCACCTGCACCCCCTCACTTTGCTCTGAGTGCACTGCAGTCTCAGTGCATTAAGCTGGAATCTCAGTAATGCGTGTAAATGTGTCTGGTCCATTCTTCTCCGTCTCTCCACCCTCTGAGCCTGCAGGACCTCCTTCCTCATGGGGCCACCTGGGGGGGGGGATCAGCATTCTAAAGTTTATTTTTCATTGTTAAGTCACTGATTATTGATTCTAATACCTTTCTTAATGATTTTCCGCCTCACGTGCTCTCCATGAACACTTCTGCCCAAAAAGCCAAACACCAGAGGCTTCATCAACATCAGAGTGACTGTATATATATCCTCCATAGATCTGTCCAGATGTTGTGCTGAGGGGCTCACAGGTCCATCCATTCACCAGTCTGGGGCCAACGTGAACGTACCCTATCACATAAAGTGTTCCTCCACTCCTGCGTCAACACACAGCAGTGCGGAGCGACAATCAATGCAACTTTTGCAGACTTTAGTGCAGGTTTCCTCTCAATGTAAAAAACGAAATGCTGGGAATATTTCAGACGTGTGTTTGATATCACAGTCAGACTGCAGGAACATCAATACAGTGATTTCCATGTGGAATAGGGACGCGGTCTAACATTTCTTTAATGCGACGGGGGATTTCTTCACTTGGAAGTTGTTTGATAGGTGAGATCAAACAGCTTTAGATAAGAAGCCGGCTCCCCTTGTTCAGCCAGGAGACTCTCGCTGCAGTCTTGACATTTTGTTCTTCATTCTGCGGGTTTACATACATTACTGATTTGTGTAATGCGACGCTCTTTTCAACTCTGCATAGGATCTGAAATTCATCGCCGGCGTGGAATTCAAAGGAGAAAACGTTTGAATTGGTTTCAGACCGACTGTGAACGCATCGTTGGGTCGCCGTCACCGCCCGACGGAAACCTCCCATCAACAGAATGTCAACATCTCACCGAGCAGCTGTTGGTTTGGCCCCACCGCTGCACCTTTCCACTCAGGATTCATCAGAAATGCAGTTTGTACAATGAAGTTCATTCATTCCTCTCCTTTGACATCTATAGAAGGGAAACTAAGAAGTATTCAAAAGAGTATTTAGATTTAAAAACAGAAAATGAGACATAAGAGGGGAGGCAGTAGCTCAGTCTGTAGAGCTTCCGCTTGGGAACCGGAGGGTCGCCGGTTCGAGTCCCTGCCGAGGTGCCCCTGAGCAAGGCACCGAACCCTCAATTGCTCCCCCCTCTGCGAAGGGTGGTAGTGTAATGCAATGTAAGTCGCTTTGGATAAAAGCGTCTGCCAACTGATCGTTATGTTATGATGTTATGTAATAAGAGATGAAATAAATCCTTGATTCTGTCCGACCCGTTCGCTCTGTCTGTCTCTGCTCTACACAGCCGCTCTGTTTTCTTGTTGGACCAGCTCGCAACCTGGCAACCTCACAGCTCCGAGCCCGAATAATGGACTGAGTGTGTGTCTGTGTGTGTGTGTGTGTGTGTGTGTGTGTGTGTTTGCACAGGAAATCAACCCGTTTCAAGTTCACACGTGTCTTTATTTCCACGTCACCCTCGGACCCGGCCAGGCGACGGGTTCTTTTGGCGGAGGTGCAGAGCGTAACCGCCTTCCACTAAGGGCCAATTTGCAAGAAGGCTCTCGCAGGAAGGCGTCTGTGCTTGTGTTGGCCCGGACCGCCGCCGCCGCCGCTGCCTGCTCGCGTTTGACAGACTCGACCTTTTCCAGACCGCTCAACCAACAAACCCGAGTGGACACCCAGGGAGAAAGCAAACGGCGGGGGAAAGGATGATGGTTAGAGAGGAAGAGCTGATGTTCTGTTGGCTGTTTGGACGAGCTGCACATGAGTCAGCAGTTGCAGACTTCAAGCCTTCGCCGGTTGGATTTGGACGTCACCGTGGAAGAACGAAGAGGAAGAGCGGCGGTGAGAGCGGAAAAAGGAGTAGCAACCGCCGGGTGCTCTTAAGCAAGGCACGCCAGGAATCCCTACTCACCAAACCAGAGTGAAATGGGAGTACATGGATTAGAACCTCACATATACCGGTCTAAAACATGGATGTAAACTTGCTGCTCTCAGAGATAAATATGTTCAGCCACTTCACTGCTTTACGTCTTGCTCAAGGGCAGTGGAAGGTATCGAGTCAGTTCAGATTTCCCAGCTGACTGCTTACATTCACACTTTGGCAGATTGGAGCCAAGTAGATCCGTGAGCTCAGACCAGATGTGAAATCTAAACCCACACACTCAGTGAGAGGTGAGTTACATCACTGATGGAATGTGTCGCATTAACATGATTCAAACGCAGCATTCATCAGCTACACACACACACACACACACACACGGTTACAAATGTCTCTAATGTCATGAACAGTAAGAGACATGGCTGGTTTGAAGGATCTGCTGTATTACATCACTCCCCCTGCTCTTCATTGCTTTTCGTGAGGTAAGCGCCATCAAAGTCAAGTCAGAGTGAAGCGTCTGGTTTCAACAAACAAACAAACATCAAAACAGTGAGTTTCAAGGGTGTGACACAGACGGAGTAAACGATAGATCTCCTGACGTGCGAGGGACTGAACCTGCGTCTAACCTTGAACATTTAAAGGTAAGTCGGTCAGTAGTAACTTCATCGCCTCCCGTCCTGCATGTAGGACTCATGTAGGCTCATCAGGCTTCTGTTTATCATGCCTTTCCTACTGAATCCAAACTTTTCCCGCCTTTATGTCAGAAGAAACCAAACAATAATCTTCATCCACGGTGGTCCGGGCCTCCTGAGACCTGTGTGTGTCGGTGTGTCGGGAGTCTTGGCTCAATCCAAACATCCTGCATGTACCTGCAGCGCCTCCACACACAAACAAAGGCGCCGCGGCTCCCGGCAGCCGGGGCCTCTGTCAGCGGCTCGGCCCCGGCTCCTCCCGCCCCGACGCTGACAAACGCTCCTGTGATAGAAACCCAGCGTGTTGTGCCACTTGTGCAAACAGCTACGGTGGCGTTGCTGTGGGCGGCGCCCCGCCGAGGCTCAACAATGAGCCGTCACAGTTCAGCTCGCAGTCAGAAGGTGTTTTTACTTTTCCAACTTCCTTCAATCTTTCGTCTTTGTTCGCCGACTACAGAGCGGAGTTAAATATTTAATAGTTTATTGCAGCGTTAGCCTAAGATGTGAGGAGAGGAGACACACGACAGTGAGAACAATCACTGAAACTCTGAAACGCTTCTGCTGACGGGGAAACAGGATTATTGATCTGAACGCAGAAGAGACATGGAAAGTCTCCATTCCTGTTCAAAATTGTGTGAAGGAGAAGAAGAGAAGTCATTTTATCATTTTTTATCAATCACTGTTCTTCTATTCTCAATCTTTTGCTGGCTTGTTAACTTGCCCATCTACCTGTCGCCACGTCAACGAGTATCATCACATTCTCTCGATACTTCAGCCCCTCCTAACATGAGATTACTCACAAATCTCTAAGTTCTGTCCCATGCTGCTGATTCAGAGCCAGCAGACTGTGAATCATCTAAACACAGACGGAATTCATATAAATGTCATTTCTATTGCGTTATATGTTTATGTAATCATTCACTTCTATTTAGAGGAAACAAAAGTAGATTTCCTTTGGTATTTGGTGAAACTGAAGTGTGTAAACTCTTCAGTCTCTGTCCGATGCTCTGGTTCTCGGTAGTGAAGCAGCTTGTCTCGTTTCTGCTGCGTGTGTGTTCAGCTCAGCCGGCTCACAGTCTCATGATGCTGCAGGGCCAAACGCCCAAATGAAATGAAATTTGGAACATAAATAAATGAAGCATGCCAATGTGGTCATGTGACGCGGCGCTGAACGACCCTCGTTCATCATCGTCAGTGGCGATGAGCTGCGGCGGAATTATTTACGGCGCCTGTCTGATGACATCTTTATGCGGCGCGGGAATCTGGAAGGGACAGCCGGCTCTCACACACACACACACACACACACACACACACACACACACACACACACACACTTTGCTGCTTTTGACAGCTGCTGTATATCTGTATATCTGTGTGTGTGTGTGTGTGTACCACCCATTCTATGTTTTTTAAGCATAACCGCTGTCATACATATAATTGTTCTGCTGTCTGCATTCATTCCTGCAGGCGTATTTATATTTTTACCAAAATGCTGCACAACTCTATACTAGCAATGAAATATGTGATTATGTGTGTGTGTGTGTGTGTGTGTGTGTGTGTGTGTGTGTGTGTGTGTGTGTGTGCATATGTTGACACTAAGAAAAGCCTGAAGGTGCGGTCACATGACAACTGTTTGGAATTTTAGAGCTGAAATATCTCGGCCAGGAGGTTTCTGAGCTTTTTCCTTTATTATTCACGTGAACATGGAATCAAAACTATGAGAGGAGAGAGGGGGGGTGGTGAGGGGGCTCAGGAGGGGGGGGCCGGGGGGGGTGGGCGGGGGTTGCAGGATGTCAGGGAGGTCTACTTGGCCATGAAATTAAAAAGAAAATGCAAGCTGATACAAGGAAAACAAACAGAGCGAAGGGCCTCCCGCTTTGCTTTAAACAGCCGGGGTGATTATTGAATTGTGTTGATTGTTTCCTGGCTCCCCGACTTAAAACAGAGGACGACCAGACAACTGCAGCTGCCCCCCCCCCCCCCGATCCCCTGCCCCCGTGCTTTTGGGCAATAATGAAAACGCTTGTTGGTTTTAGTCTTGTTGTTGGGAGACTTTAGAGGAAAAGCAGGAAAAGGAGAAGACGCCCCGACTTCTTAAACCCTGAATCAGCTTCCCTCCATCAGGGCTGAGAAGACAGCGAGCAGCCATGATAAACACTTTTGTAATCGACCAGAACAGGGTAATGATGTTCACCGTATTGGGTATTTCCTGTTCGGCTCATTCGGTGACCTCTGACCTCTCCCGGCTGCCATTCCCATGCTCCCTGTGCGGTGCCGAGCCTCACTCACACACACACAGAGACACCGTTTTATAGTAGTTTTACTAACTATTGACTTTCTTAAAATATTAAACCCATAAATTTGGAAAAATACAGAAATAATCTCCTCTTCTTTGGACCGCTGAAGTGTTTTGCTCCTCTAAGCTCCCTCAGATCTGCTGTATGTTCCATCATACGTTAACGCCGCAGTGGCCAAAACAAGCGCACCATCATTTGTAGAGTTTACCGGCCAAACTATGAAACCCCAGAAGGTCAGTTTGAAAAGGCTTTCCATCAGGGAACAAGAGGGAGGGGAGAGAATTCCATCTGCTCCACGTTAACGCATTTCACAAGGTGTAAGATTATTCCTGCGGCGGGACAACAGAGCGGAAAAGTGAAGGAACGCTCCGGCTCCACGCAAGGACCCAGAGCAGGAACTACAGCCAGGATCCATACAGCTCAACCACCATGATCCATACGACTCAACCGCCCTGATGGAGCCACCAAGCTGCCAGGACAAAGATCAGACTGCAGTTCTTCACCTGTCCACTAGCTGTCCCTCTCCTGTTCGATCATCTGACACGCCCACATGCACGCACAGTATGAGTGCTACAGTTCTTTATGGCCCTCATTTAAAGCAGCCCACTGTAAGGAAATGCGATCAAATCCCAACACCAGGAGTGAAACTGGATGTTCAGACTCAGACGTCTCCTCCAGGACGACTCAGCCTGGAACAAGCTGATCACAAACCCACAGGGCTGAGCTGCAGATCACAACAAACTACAGTTACACCCATTGTGCATGAACAAGCAACACAGATATGTAGTGGGACAGCGGTGGGACAGAGGCGTGGCCTAAACAGCCGACCACTGGACGCTCAAACGCTACTTTTCGACGCTGCTGTGGGAAACCAAAGCTGTCAGGATCTCGAGCCAAAGCGGTGTGGAGAGGGAGCGTGCACAGGCGGAGGACCCTCCACTGGAAACATAAACTTATTATAAACTAATTACTGATGAATCCATGATGGTGGAGGATGAGGTCTAGTGTATCAAATGTTAAACGTGTGGGCAGATGTGTGTGTGTGTGTGTGTGTTTACGCTGGCAAACACACAGCAGCAAACCTCTGAGCTGGAGAAAAGGTCAATAAACTCTCCGCCCTCCACGGCTTCAGCTCGACCTCCTCTGCGTTTATGCCTGGGATGATTCAGCTGGAAGGGGGCGGAGCTTATTTTACATCTCTCCTGCACGCTGGCTGTGATGGAGTGATGTCATTTTCAGCGCTTGGACCGTTCGGATTAAGCGTCGCTCCGCCAGGCCACGCTGGAGGAGGAAGAGTCTCAACGGAGGGAGGAAGATGATAAATACACACACACACAGGCAGAGAAAGTGTGTTTAAATCTGTCTTACTGTACGTGTGTGTATTCATAGCATGCATGTGTTCACACACGTGTTGGCCCCCCGACTCCACAGGACTTTCTCTGCAGACTCTTTTTCCATAACGACACACACACACACACACACACACACACACACACACACACACACACACACACACACGGGCCTGGGCCGACGATGGCTGGCACATGCGGCGGCCCGAGTTCCCCCGCTTGCGCCACGACACAAGAATTCACACTCTGGGCCGCTCTGGGCCGCTCTGGGCCGCTCGCTCTGCCATCGACAGCTGCACTTTTAACAAGAGCGGCGAGATTCAATTACGGGCCCAAACCCCATCAGCTGACACGCACAGGAAATTGCCTCTGGCGGCGTTGGAGACGGCGCTAACGGCATCGCTGGACCCCGAGTGTGGGGGTCGGGGGTCGGGGGGGTCGGGGGGGTCGGAACCGGGGCTCACATCGTCCCAGCGCGTTCTTTGATTCTACTGCAGATTGTTGGCGGATGATCGCGTAATGGTGCGCTCGCTGGAAATGTATCCCAGCTCCGGCGGGTGCAGTTTGTGCGGTTGCGTGTTTGAGACGGAGCGTTGAGTTAAGAGCGTCTGCAGTCACTGAGGCCCAGGAGCAAAACGTTTACTGGCAGTGTGAACCATAAAGAGGCGAGCACAGGAGAGACGCTGCCTGGCCCTCTTCCTCTCTCCTCTCCTCATGGTTATAAGTCAACAGGCTGAAGCGGTGGAGCTCCTCCTCCTCCTCCTCACTCCTGTCACTCCTTCATCCTAACACAACATCAGTCCGACAGCCTGGATACTCACGACACCGCAGCTCTGGCGGAGCGATCAGGCGCAAAGAATGACAGAGGAACCCTGTGATAACATTTAGATGTCTCTCAATCCCCCTCTCCCTCTCTCGCTCTCACTCTCTCTGCCTCCATCTCGCCCTTTCCCTCTCTATTTCCCTCTTTAAATTTTAGCTTTGTTCAGTTAATTTTGGTATTTTGGGTTTATCTAATTACTCTCTAAGCTACTTTCTTTGTTTCACGTCACGTTCAAAGTTCGTAACTTGCTATGTCGCTTCCATAGCAACAGCCCCCGACGGGACGAAACCACCGGCAAGAACGTTTAGCAGCGACGAGACAAAAATGTGAAAGTGTAGCTCTTCTGCCGGAGCCGTTTGTCTTTGGTGTGTCAGCCCGGGCTGAGGTATGAATCAGGCTGTCACATGTAAACGTCATGTAGCTCAGAGCTCTGCACAGCGTCTGCTAAAAGGCTTCAGACCTCCTCCTTATGCAACGCTCGGCACTTTCGCTACCTTTGACATATTGTTGGCAGCGGGCGCGACTGAATGAAAGTCATGTTTTCCATCCAGTTACGGGTTTCCTTTTCCTTTCCCACTCCTGCCTCACACACCGTTTGGCTGAATCATTCCTGGGATGGAGACGTTAGGCGTTTAATTCATTCTTTAGAGCTTTTATAATACATTTTGTTGGGTTGTACGCCGTCTAAGAGGAGGAGGAAGGGTCTTTGTTTTCTTTCAAGACCGCAGAACATGAAACACGTTAAAGCTTACGAACCGATAATGAATAGTTTCAACGCCGAGCCGCCAGAGAAACACTCTGAGAACCCCTACGAAAAAAAAAGAGGCCGTGTTTCCAACGTGAACGCTTTCGCCCCGGCTCATCTCCGTCTCTGCAAAAGTCGTCAGGATCGGCCGCCGGCTGGAAGAGCAAGAGTGCGGAAAAGTGTCTGCAGCAAAAGCCCCGTTAGCTTCCAGCACACATATCAGGGTGTCAGCGGAGGAAAACCCTTCCCCGAACCATCCAGGAAAACAGAAGAGCTCTCTCTCTCTCCCCCTCTCTCTCTCCCTCCCTCTCTCCCTCTCCCTCTCTCTCTCCAGACCTAAATAAATAACCCTCCAGTCCCGTGGAAGCACATTCCTTTCCTTGAAGAAGTGCCTTGATTTTCCCCCGGACGTGAGGCTGCCGTGTCTGACTGCTGAGCACTTTGCTGCCATTTGGGAGCCATGGAGAGCTGTGATTGAGTGTTGGATGGGCTCATCTTGATTACTTAGCTCTCCAACCTTCCTCTGGGATCAGGACGCTTCCCACCGATCCATCATCGTCCGTCAGCGCCCGCTCGTCCGTCTGGCCGTTTACTCTTCCTGCTCCTTCTCTTGTTTACTCGCTCCTCTCGCCCCGAACGCAGAGGCGATCCACTGAACGCCTTTCCTTTCATTCATAAGTTATTCAGCAGGAGAGCTAGTGAACATGCTACTGATTTGAAAATGGCGAGCTGTAGACGTCAGAGAGGAAGTGATCTTTAATCACTGTCCGTAAGTTTTCATGGGATTTACTGCAATACCATGACTGAATTGTGCTTGTGCGGCCTTTGCACTGAGCGGGCACACACACACACACACACACACACACACACACACACTGGTAGACTCAGATCCACGTGTCAGAGCTGCATGGCCAGTTTAACAAAAGGCCGATAAGTAGGGCGACCTGACGTCCTGCTGAAACTGGGGCTGTCCCACTTTTCAGGCATCCGTCTCTCGTCCACACACACACACACACAGACACACACACACACACACACACACACACACACACACACACACACACACAGACGCTCTTTGTCACGGCAATTACTATAACTGGGTTTTGATTTCCCGACAGTAAATCATTTAAAGTGGAAGTTTTGAGAATGGCCGTCTTTGTCGCCCGGCGGACAGAGGGGGGGGAGGACAGGGACGGATTACATCGCCGTCCTAACTGGAAAAGACAACTGTCCGTGCCAGCAGCTCACGAGATGTCATCAATCAGACGGGCAGGGACGTGGGAATGATGTCATCCTCTCAGGAGCTCTGATGAATACTGTGTTATCAATGTGTGTGTGTGTGTGTGTGTGTGTGTGTGTCAGGAACTTCTTGCCAATTTGTTGCCAGTTTAAGAGTAAATCTGTTCTTTCCCTCCATGCTGGACCCAAACACTTTGACACCGAGCGTTCCGGCTCCATGGTATTGATCCTGCGTCGTACTCCGTCTACGGGAGGATCCACTGCACCGCGTACGCTGCATCAGCTTCACTCCCAATGAGTGAAAATCCCACTGCGGGGAATGGAACAACAGCGTAAAGAGAGGGCGAAGAGAGAGGCGGCGTTTTTAAACTCCTAACTGCTTTAAAGTGGAGTGAATTAATGCCTGAGTGCTGAATGAATAGACATTGTGTGGATGCCAGCAGGGTCCATGTGTGAAGCCTGCTGTCTGTGTGAGGTCTGGCCACTGTCTGTGCCAGTATGTTATGCTGCTTTAACAGCCGTCCATACGTCCCGACAGCGCCGTGCAGCAGACGTACCCCTGCGCCTTCTTCACGCTCAGTAATTAGAAACATTTAGACGGTGGGTTTGTCTGTACTGATTGCAACCATTTACAGAAAATTGAGACCTTCTTTGACATTGTAGCCCTTGGCATCACACCACGTCTCCGTTTCCCGGCTTTTTATACCGTAAACCTGTCTCTGCCGTCCCCCCGGGTCTCTGAGCAGGGGAAAGTGATATTTCTTGCTTAACGCGCAGCGGCGACTTGGGACAGAAACCTTCAAATCTGCGAGCGCGTGAGTCGTAAATCCAGACTTTTCTCCAGTAACCTGACTTTTACGCAGACGAAGACGGAGTCAAAATACAAACAGAGAGAGAGAGAGAGAGCCATCCATCAGTGGAAGCGGTAAACCCTGAGAGGCCAAACTTTACATGGAGAGTAAACAGCTTACAGGCCATGTTTGATGCAACGTGGAGCAAAAATCGATCTGAAATATTCAAGTGACTCACGGATGAACAGAAACACTGAATCACTGCAGCATAGAGACACAGAGAGAGAGAGAGAGAGAGAAACGCTCACCAGGGCCTGACAGGCTCTGCTGTTTGCTCTCACAGACAATAGAAACACAAATATTCACTATATTACCTTGGATTTACATGAGAAAAGATTTAGCTTATATTTATCTATAATTGTAGCTTTTCAAACTATGAGACACTCTTTTCTACTATCAAAGGGAAGAAAAGGAAGAGAAATGAAAGATTTCTCGTGTAAGCAACAGAGATTCAACTCAATGATGTCCATAAATAGATTATTTGTCTCATTCTAATAGATAAACAGCCGGTAAAAAGGTCGGTGTTTACATTAGACAGTATTCACACTTATGATATTAAAGCTGACATCATCTTCTGTCTCTTACTTGCCAACGGTTCTGTCCCAAAGCAACAAGCAACAGTGCTTGAAGGTGATGATGTCATGGTGTATTTATAAGCGGTGTGACTCTGACCTTTGACCTTTGTATTTTGATGAAGGAAGTAGATCTCGCTCCCTCTCTTAACATAAACACACTCTGACTCAGTTTGGAGCGAGGCGGTGTGTATGAGCGTCCTCATCAAAGCGCTGTGGTGGCGTTTGTAAACACGCTGCCTCTGAATGTGCAGATTATCTCACCAATCCAATACAAGCCAGTGTGTGTGCGTGTGTGTGTGTGTGTGTGCGTGCGCGACACCTTATTGGCAATTAGCTGCATACAACCTGCGTACAGCCCAGAGGTTGTTCCAAGGTTATAAAAAAAAAGAGAAAGGAAAATTCAATATAGCGGCTCCTTCCTCTCTCTCTCTCTCCCTATAAAAGTCAGAGCGGCGACGGCAGGAGAACAGTCGCCGCTTGTTAATTTAGAAAGGTGCCCGGCTAATTTACAGAGTGCAATATCTGTGTTCTTCACACATCCAAAGCAAACACGCTGGGAGTTTCTTATTTATTGGACATTACCTCAGGTTTTACAGCCGCTGGGGCAAAAATGGGGGGGGGAAATAAGAAGTCTTTTCCATTAAAAGTACAACAGATTCCCTATTATCGGCTGGAAATGAATTGGGCACTATGGGGCCGCGGGAATGAATGAAGCTTTGATTGGTTTAACTGAATACAAGAGGTCCCGGTCAAGCCAATGATGAGTCCCCTTGGAGCCGGACCAAGAATGAAGTTATGGGCTCCGAGTGTGAGAATGAGAAGTATGTGCGGGTGTGTGTGTGTGTGTGTGAGAGAGAGAGAGAGAGACGGAGAGAGAGAGAGTTAGAGCCGAACTTAACGACTGTTCCATAGGAGATTGGAGATTTGAGTTTGGAGTCGTGAGGCATGAACCAAGAGACCTCAACCAATAAGCTGAGGGTTATGAGCTTCAGACAGGGACGCTTCTGAGGTAAACAGAGCTTGGTCCAGTCACACACAGGCGTGTAACTGTACCACATGTTGAAGCACAGTGAACGTGCCGTGCAGGGATTTGTTTCACTCACACTCCAGCACAAGGACAACTGGGCGCCGGAGTATTTTTACCCAGACATGCCGAGAGCCAGCTCCGTCTCATCTGGGTACTTCTCACCTCCACATGGCATCCAGGCCCCCCAGCACAGCACGTCTCCTCACCGTCAATCACAAAGCCTCCATTCCCCCGGAGACCACTAAGCATTTCTCTGTATGACACAAATAACAAAGGGGCTTAAGCTGAACAGACACTCTTCAATCTGAACACTCACATGGCTCTGATACATGGACGTATCTCTTCTTCATGGGTGGCACCTCCATGGTTCCAGGCAGCAGACCTTCACGTGTTGCCAGAGGCTGTGAGACACGGCAGGCCTGACCACGGTGTCGGTGGCGGGGGGCCGCCCAGGATGAAGCTGTGTAATTAGCTGATGCTCCTGACAGCCTGGGGTCAGATCCAGGGCCATGTGGGACATCTCAGGACTTTTCAGTGTAGAAAACTGCAAAATTGAGTTTTTAGAGTCCAGATCACTTTGTGTAACATCTCATCTCCATCCACACTTGGTCATGGCACTCTGCTGTGTAGATTGGACAGCATGCAGTTGTTCTATAATGTGCTTAAACAAAAGTAGGACTCAGCAGAGGAACAGGATCTGAGCTCTGGTTGTGGTGTTGGCTCTCTACTCTTTACCAAACTATACCATGTGCATAAAGAGTGTTATTGTTGCACACGCGTCTTCTTTTCTCTGCATTGTACACACAGCTAAGGTCTGACATGTTGATGAGCTAAGCATTACTTCAGCAGGACAAGTTAGGACAGACCTTTGGCTGTCAGCCACTGACAGATGCAGGTCACAGCAGGGTGACACACACACACACACACACACACACACACACACACACACTGAAACATGGAAACAGCGACTCAGTGCTGCATTTTCAAAGTCATAGTTTGAGTTTCACAATAGAACCAAGCTGCAGAAAGTCTTGTGTCTATACTGCATATTTACATGTATGTGCATGGACGTTTAACCCATTAACTGATGTGGATCACAGAACTTTGCTATTTGTACTTAGTGGGAACGGTTTGTTTTGTATATTCACTTATAGAAAATAGAAATATATTAAGGGAGGAGGAAGAAGTCAAAGTTTTGTTCCAAACACAGCCTCACTTCTGACAAGTTGACCCCCCCCCCCACACACACACAAACACACACACACACAGGCCTGAGCTGCTGTCAGTCAGACCGACCCCCCCCCCCCTGCCCCGGCTCCCTGATGGTCACTCCTGGCCCAGATGTTGTGTGACCTGACAAATGGGGGTCCCTGCAGGTCAGGAGGGCGGCCGGTCAGTGCGGGTGGTACACACCACTGTCTTCTCATGTTAAGGTGGACATGGGAGATCTCAGCAATTCTATTTTGGATCACATCGCTACATTTTCCAGAGAAACTCATAAAACATCAACAATAAAATCAAGCTGTCAATACTCAATCACTCAAATGTACGATCTGGTGATTGTGTTTGTACTGAATCTTTGTTTCTAGCCTCTGTACCTCATCCAGAGGAGCATTCCTTCCTGCTGCCGCTCTCCCCTCTACCCTCATTGACCTCTTACCATTCCTCACAGCTAATCCTAATAATCCACACTGTATCATCTGGAGCCCAGTGTGCATTAGCCACAGCTAAATGTTTTTGACTCTGAACGCAGCCTTTTATCATCCTCTTCATATAGTTTGCATTAGATGCTTTTAGGGCCGGCTTTTAACTTCAGACACCTGCGCTTCTCCTTCATTTACACTCCGTCTCAAGCACGTCCTGCTCTCCTCCGCTCCCTCTCTGCCCATTTAGCTCCGCTTGTGCAAACAGACGCCATCAGCCGTAGGAAATGTTTTGTCTTGCTTCCATTAGCTAAGGCGCACGGCCGCTTCAAGATGCAGCCCGTCACACACTGAAACACACTGGAGGAGTCGGCCGGGACGTGCGCTCGCTTTGATCCGCTGTGGACACGACAGCCCAATGATAACAGTCGACGCTGAACGCATTCTCCCGGCTCGGCTGACTTCTGTTAGTGCTGCCAGCTCCAACACATTTTCAACAAGCATGCAGCTCCTTCCATCTAAGGGACATTTATGTCTGAAGCTCCAGGTGCAGACGGATGTTTGATGGAGACGTGGACCAGCTGTTAGAGATCTTTGAGTGCCGTGCTGGGTCGGTGTCAAAGGTTTAAAGCTCAACACAAACTACACAAACACAAAGAGAACAACGCTCAGGTTCAGATTTAAAGATGGAGGAGGTTGGAGCTGATCTGCTCAAGCCTCTGCTTAATTGGCTGCACCTGTTGTTCATAAACAAATGGAAGCTTCGAAAGATTTGAGCTTTAGCTGTCACTCAAACTGATTGTCACCTCTTCATTCATGCATTCAGGTACAGAAACCATTCAGACATTTTCAGACTTGTTCAGCATTCTGCAAAAACCTTCAGCAGTTGAAATCACAGCTCATTTTCTCCAATAAATTCATTTCTAGTTAATACAGAATTCTCTAACCAACACGAATGGAAATGCACAATTTAAACGTTATGTCTAAATAAGACGCTAAAAACTGTAGTTGGTGAATTTGTTAACCACATTCAAAATCTTCCCCTTGAGGGTGTGAAGTCGTTCCACCTGTTCCACTCGTACAGATCGCTGTCAGGCTTCACTGAGAGGAAGAAGCTGCTTCCTCCTCTCCTCTCCTCATAAAGACTCCTTACAGAGCTGCTAATAAATAAATGCATTACTGTCACAGTGAGTTCAGCAACCATGCTGACATATAAGCGTAGGTTTGTAAACGTTGGGCACTGGCAGAACGGCAAAGACTCCTTATGTGCGCTAAGCCCCGTCCATCCTGGTGAAACGCTTTGCTAATTCAACCCCCTGCAGCCGTCAGGAATGTTTTCCCAGCTGTTTACGCTTTCCCTCCGTTTTTTTCTTCCCCCTGCTAACTGCACAAGTACGGGATTAATCTCATAAAGCATCAATTAACAATCTTCCCTTTGTCAGGAGTGAAACAGCTGGGATGATCTGGGCTGTGCGGTCGTTTGCTGAGGATGGATTAGCTTGGAAACAGACTTTGACTCATGCTGTAAACTCAGGGCCCCCTTATTAGGTCACTAGGCTTTCCGCTGTTGAGACAAATGAGGGCGGGACCTGCGGTGGATGTATGGGCGAGTACAGAGGAAGAGAGAGAGGAAGGGTCAAGTGGGCCAATAGCAGGTGGCCGCCAGCTTTATGACTGAACGTTGCTCGGACTGCTTCCGTCCCTTTGAGAGGCTCGACCCATTCTATACTGTCAACGCTGTTTGAACCTCATTACTGTAAGCTACGTGTCTGAACATCCAGTACCAGCACCTCTGAGCTCCCTGCAGAACCAGCACCAGGAGTTAGCATCTGTGTGTTTTCACTCAGCATTGGTTAGTCAGTTGGATCACTTAGACTCAGCTGTCCACAGAGGATCAGAGGATAAGTCACCATCCAACACATGGGCGCAGCCTCGATTAGTGCACCAACACAGCGTCACACACTTTCTCATCAAACCCAGCTAGTGTACGAGCGCAGAAGTAGAAGAGTTGGAACGGTGTGTGAGCGGACGCAATACACATTCTGACACTAAAAGCCGAGGAAATTGAAATGCCAAGGTAAAGAGATGAGACACCTGTAGGCATATTTCATTTCAAAACAGTGTCTAAAGCTGTTAAAGAAACTTTTGCTGGTACGTTTCTGTGTCTGATGCCTCCTGCACGTCACCGTCGCTCAGATTGAGGCGGGGCAGTGACTTTGACTGGTGCAGGATATTACCTGAGCGACTCCAAACGCCCGTGTGAACAGTCCTAGCTGTTTGTTGTTCAGAGGCAGATAAGGTGCTGAGTTCTCTGCTCCATCCAAACAGAGATGAGTATCACAGCAAGCTGCACCCACAGTGTCTGGTCTCAGGGAAAGGAGTGGACAAATGAACACATACATATCTACTAATGGAATATGTTTCTCTCAGGAGGCAGTAAGGCTGTTCAGGGAGGAACTCTGGTCTGTTTCTACCTCCCAAAGTTGCCTTATGTTGCCTTGGAAACTCTAGATAGCAATAGAATCTCCAGGATCAGAAAGTTCTGGGGTTAATGAGGTCTTAGCCCCAAAACTGTGAGGTTCCTCGGCCCTGATTAGCTTCGATTCGCTCACCCACAACACAACTATCAAGACTAAGACAGAGACGTTCATGTCTTTGTTGTATCTGTTCTGTGAAGTTAGCTAAATGTTTCACCTTTCTCCCACAAACAACAGGGAAGAATTAAATCTCTGCTCTTTTTGGACGCGGCGCTGAAATCTTACCTGCATCTGCACAACAGTGTGCGTTTACTTTGAGACGTCCTTCTACTGGGAACACTCAGGAGATACAACTCGCCTCAGGATGAGCAGACACAGGCCAAAACCACACTTCCTCCCCTCTCTCTCTCTCCCTCTCTCTCTCCCCCTCTATCTCTCTCACACACACCATCGCATGTATGCATTCGCTGGTCCACATACACCACACAACCACAACCTCAGTGTGCACACTAGGCTCTTGCACTTGTGTACACAGACGTGATTTATGTCTCTCACTCCGGCCGTAATCTGGATGTTTTTTGTCCAAAAGTAGAAGCAATTAGTGCTGACATTTGTTTTTGCATCAACATTCCACCGTTGACAAGTCGCTTCCCTCAGAGTTAAAATGCGATCTCCATGTGTGTGTGTGTGTGTGTGTGTGTGTGTGTGTGTGTGTGCGTGCCGCCGTTTCCCACACACTCTTAGCTTTCACGGTTGCCTGCGACATTTGAAAATCTGTCAGTGCACGCACCTTTCACACGTATGTTCCACAGTTTGCCTCCTCATCTCCAAAACACTGCCAAATGAACAACACCAGGTTGCTATGTGCCGGGTTGCGGCCCGGCGAAATACCAACTTCATGCTCTCATTCTGACTCAGCGACATGCGCCGAAATATAACACACATCTGCAAACTGTCTGCTCCGCACAGGAACCCGGAGTGTGAAGCTCCTGAGTCTCACATTAGCTCTGTGCACAAGCTGACACAAAAACAAGGTTCAACACTCTCCACAACTCAAGCTATCCTGCCTATCAGCACTTAAAGGGGAAAGTTAAGGGGAAATCTATGAGCTATCACATTTGGCGTGTGTAGGAACAGATTTGAGCCACTCCATATCTCAGCGGTGGCTCCGTTCCCAGGTGGAACACACACTGCTGTCCCACCTGTGTGTGTGTGTGTGTGTGTGTGACTGACCTTTCTCAATCTGGCGTCATGCAGATGATCGGCGGCGTCATACTTTCCAGGTGAGAGTAGGACTCCTGGCTCCTGTTGGCCTCTCCTGACATGTCCCTGTTGGAGTAATCACAGGAGCAGGATGATCAAACCATCAACAATAAAAGCTTCAATATGGATTTTATGGCTTTGTAAGAACAGATGTGCACACACACCAGAGGGCCGGGTGGCATTTTGTCCTCTGTCCAGACTGAGCTGATGCTGTCCCGGCCCGCAACAGTTGTTTATCGTCTTGTAAGATGGACGGACTTTGCTTTGCTCGCCACGTTCTCCAAACCGCAGACTCGATCCCCCGGTCGCTGGATAATTAGCTGCAAAGTCAATCTGCATTCCTGAGTCGTTTGTCATGTGTTCTTTTGGACGTCACGTTTAGGGAACCGCAGCACAATTTCAGAGTAGAGATCTCAACCTGCCACTTTGTACTCTTCACTCTCATCAGATTGTCTGAATGAACCCAAACCACAAAGCACGCAACCCGACACACTGCTGGGTTTCTGTGAGTAAAATGATCACTCGTGATTTCACTGAGTGGAGCTCCTCTGTGTCGTAGGAGTTCAAAGGTTGGCGGGTAAAGTCAGTGGGAGTACAGGTAGAGAGGAACTCCACAGGAAGTGTAGATTCTCTCTCTCTCTCTCTCTCTCTCTCTGCTTGTTTGATTTTTTTCCTGGCTTTATTTGATCGACACAGCAGAGAAAGAGAGGTGACGTGCAGCAAAGGGATCAGACCCGATTCAAACCACAGGTTGAGATTCTGTGTCAGATAAGCTTCCAGAAAGCCAAAGAATTTAAGAACTTCAACTGCAGTATGAGCCACATGGATGAGCTGAGGACTCAGGGAGGGCTAAGGTTCAGCAACCGAGTCCAGTTCCCTAGGAGGACCGGTCCTTTGAGTCCCTTGTCTCGCCATCGTCCCCTTGACGACGTACACCTGTGTTCCCCTGTGCAGCTGTGCTCAGTTTGTACCTGCAAACTGCAACCGGGTGAAGAGCATCTCGTCCTGCCGTCAATCACACAGGCACGCGGTGTGTTTACCCAACTCCCACAGTGAGAGGTGTCAGTCTGCGTATACAGGCTGCATCTGTGGTGGCTTTTGTGCGCTGACAGGAGGAACAGCGTGACAAAGCAGCAGGGAGATTGGCATCCATCTCAGCACCCCCGGGCGCTCTGCGTGAGGCTGTACACACGGCTGCACGCTTTAAAGTCCCGGGCCTAGAAGAAGCGGCTTTGCGTGATCTTCTTCCAAAGCTGGTTGTTTTGTCGTCTGAGCCGAGCGTTGTCGGTGTATTTGTCGTTTTTGGGGGATGTTTGCTGTTCCCACAAAAAGGTTCACTGAGGAAAGTTTGTGACTTCGTTTCCGCAAAGCATTTTTACAAAACGACCCCGAGAAACGTTTCCATGGCAGGTTTGAGCTTTCATCTTATTCTATTCCAATCTTCTGTCCTCCTCCATCTCTCATCCTGTCCTCTGTCTATTTTCTATCTGCGTCTTCTGTCGCTTCTCTTTTGCCTCTCAACCTTTCCTCTCCTCTTCTCCTCCTCTCTTCCCCATTTCTCTCCGCCTTTCTTCTCCTATCTCCTCTTCTCACTTCCAGATCTTTCCTGTGCATGCACTAAATTTGTATTTGCGCGCGCGTGTGTGTGTGTGTGTGTGTGTGTGTGTCTCCCTCCGTCTTCTCCCTCTTGTCAAACAAAGAGGAACATTCACGAAAAAATATGAAAGTTAAGCAGAAGAGTTCCCTTTGCAAACATCAAACCTGCCTACAAAGTTAGATCAAGCAGATGGCAAGTGCTCGGCATAAAGGCCATGAAACTGAATCTCTGGGGCACCTGTGCTGCAGAGACCGGGCTTCCAGTGAAAACCTAAACCCTCTCTTCAGATGTGACCAGGAAACCAGAGTAATAACAGCCGCCTGACAATGGGCAAACTGGGACAGAGCTTTGGTTTCTCTCTTTCAGACTTGCCATGAATGAGGTCATTATGGATTTGGCTCTGTAGCAGAAGGATAACATCTGTAGGAGACTGAACGAGCCGAGGTGTACACACACACACAAACACACACACACACACACACACACACACACACACACACACACACACACACACACACACACACACACACACACACACACACACACACACACACACACACACACACACACACACACACACACACACACACACACACACACGGCTGTTGGACTCTTCAGGAACGTTGTGCTTTAGATTTTAAATTCTACCTAGCAGCAGTTCAGGAGGTGTTGCTTTGCATTTCGATAGGTTTGTGTTAAACACACACACAAAAAGCACAACATGTCTCCTTCAAGCTATAATCTTAACATCTACAGACTCATCTCCTCCAACATCTCCATGCATTGTAGGAGTGAAGATCTCTGCAATGAAATTCGAAATAAAATTAAGCTGTAAGCAAAGTCAAAAGACACACACACACACACACACACACACACACACACACACACACACACACGGTGTCCACCTGTCTCACACTCTCCTTTCTTCCCTGCCATCCCATAATGAATTCACTGGTCTACACACAGGCGGGACAGCAGCATGTCAATTATGCGGTCGGGGCTCTCAGGCCCCTCCCAGCCTTTCAGCCTGGGCCCCCTCAGAGAGGCCAACCTCTGGCTCCGGCGCTCATTCTAGCCACGCATTTGCAAAAGACACAGTCCCATATGCCTCATTGTGCGCTGGATTAGACCCGCCTCCATTCAGAGCGGCCTGGAGAGGAACCCCACGGCCGCCACTCCACCATTGGAAGCAGACCAATTAGAATCAATTGGCTGTATTCTCTGGGGTGATTAGCATACATGCTCCGCTCGTGGGGGTTTGACATTTATTGAAGCTGTCCGGTTTGAGAGCCGTCTGTAGCCGACTGCTTCGTCACCTCGCTCACCACCGCTGAGAATAATGAGGACTAACGAGGCGGCTTTAAATGGGAAACATAAGAAAGGACCACGCTTGGAAATCAGCGCCATAGGTGTGTGTGTTTGAGTCAGAGGAGGATGAAATGTATAGAATATGTTTACAATAGGAGCTCACAGTGCAGTGAACATGCAACACACACACACACACACACACACACACACACATGTAAACAGAGAAGATGCATTCAAATGGCAAATTTCACAATAAAATACTAAAAGCAAAATAAAGAAACAGTAATAAAGAACCTAATGTAAAGGATATTCTATCTTTAAACTTTATAATTACCCTCTGTCCTTATTTCCTAAAGCAGTTTGGAGAGTGAAACCCCTTTTCTCTCCTCCAGCTATAAGAGGCCACTTCATTAATTGCTAAAATGTAAAAGGATACTTAACAGAAAAACCATTAACAACAATGACCAACTAATTAAATGACAATATTATCAACTGCAGAGTAGTGAATGTGTTAATAAGACACCAATCAGCTAAACAGCAGGGGGGTGAGCCCTCACACTTCCTGGGATCTGTGCGGGCTGATAATGCCGATCCAGTGGCCTCTGGCATAAACGCAGGCATAATGAATCATGCGAGCTCTCCAGAGGATAGGCCGGTGGATGTTTTTCCAGCCGATCTTCATTAGCCGCCATCCAGCTGAAACATCTGTCACTGGAGTGCTTGGCACCGTCCCCATGGCAATTAGTGAGCCACTTGCAACAGGTTCTGCTGAAAGATAAACAGGACACGGACGGCGCCGCAGGCATGCAAGCAGCGGCTCTGTGCGGGCGCTCGTCCCTCGCTGCACAGCGGATGCACACCGAGGCTGGCAGCGGCTGTGTGTGTGTGTGTGTGCGTGTGTGTGTGTGTGCCCGCTAACACAGAAACAGGCATGACCTCATAAATATAAGCCTTTGCATGTTTGCTGTGTGCATTAAATCATCATTAAATACATTCACAGGCCAGAGCAGGCAGGAGTTTCAAAGTGGGGAGGTTGGGAGTCCCCTAAAGAAGCGTTTAAATAATGAAATTCTAATTCTGCTGTAAGATTCTATTATCAATAATCAAATTAATCAGATAATTTCTCTCTCTCTCCCTCTCTCTCTCTCTCTCTCACAGGCCAAAAACCCAAACAGAAACTATTTCCTCTCAGTGTAGCGTTCAAAGACTCGATTGGTCGATTCAGCTCTGAACCACACACACACACACACACACTCACACTGTATACTGTCCAAGAAACACACAAACACACGCACAGCAATACATCTTCATGAGGATGGGGACTCTTTAGGTGATTTCCATTACAAACTCAACAGTAGTAATTCTCTGTTTCCCCCCTCAGTGATGGACCGCTCGGCCCGTCTCAGGGTGCAGAGGCTGGGGGGAGGGGGGGGGGGGGGGGGGGAGGGAGGGGGTTTCCCCGTCACTGGAGCTCCACTGGGAGCAGCAGCAGTAAAAAAGCTTCTGTTGATTGTCCTCTGTTCTACGGTGAAGTGGTGCTGGTGAGCTGAACCCCCCCCCCCCCCCACACACACACCCACCTCTCCTTTTTGTTTTCCTTCCATCGCTCCTCTCTCTCTCTCTCTCTCTCTCTCTCTCTCTGCACACAAAGGAGCAACAGAGCGAGACGAAGGCAGCTTAAGACCGAAAAATCCCCACCAAAACTTTACACACACACACACACACACACACACACACACACACACACCCACCCCAGCGCCACATACCTGGGCTGAAAGTAAAATGGATAGTGGGATCAACCAGCGAGGCTTTTAGGCTATTAACTGCGTGTGTGTGTGTGTGTGTGTGTGTGTGTGTGTGTGTGTGTGTGTTGGGGTGGGGGGTCCTAATGGATGTCATCGCCAGGGTGAAAGGTGTTTGTTTAAGGCTGAGGAGTGTGTGTGTGTGTGTGTGTGTGTGTGTGTGTGTGTGTGTGAGCAGCAGTCTGGAGGGCTGTAAACCAACATCCTTCCTTTTTCAGACATCTGGATGACTGAGATGAACCTTGTGAGACTGGAACAGAACAGAGAGAGAACACAAACCTGCTCTGGTGTCGATCCGCTGGCTGCAGCCTGGATTCACTGAGAGATCCACCGAGTGTTTACATCCTGAGATCCATGAGGACAAAGAGGCACGAGTCAGAGTGAACAGAGGGCCAAGACACTCTGGGTGTTTAACTGGAGCACCAACACAACAACCAGAGACACAGACGCACAAGTAAAAAGTAAGTCTTTGCCTACTTTGAAGCTTTACATGAACACATTCATCCCAAAGCAGAGGTGTGTGGAGTGTGTGTGTGGCTTCCTGTGTTCAGCACAGGAGCCTCCATGTGATCAGAAACACCTGCAGCTCCTCCCCCTCACCTGAGGCTCATGATTGCTTCCTGCTCAATGTGTCGACTTAACATCAGATTGAATGAATACTTATCTCATATTGGACGTCCCCTTACTTCAGCATTCAAATCTATTGGAGGAGATCATTCAGATGTTAAGGCAACATAATAATCCATCAATCTGATCCTATCTTCA
>NW_027466918.1:335000-362500 GCF_046128005.1 Genypterus blacodes
TTCAGATCATTTGTGTGTGTTTGATTATCATCCTGCCTCTCCGAGCCCAAAGCCGTTACATAAGCAGATAAGTGCTGTGCTTTTACACAAACAGTCTTTTCAGCAGGCGCGGTGCGGTGTGTGTGTCTCATGCTGTCGGCATGGTGACGCCGATGCCAAGGCGGTGCTGTAATGACTGAGTGAAGGCCCGCTGCTGGCAGAGCTGCGGTCAGAGCGCCTGCATGCCAGCGCCTGCACTCTTCCTGTTGTGTTGAGACGCTGCCAAACAAACGGAGCGCGACCCCGAGGATCCATCTCTGTGAGTGCAGCGGCGCCGGGGACAGAGCGGAGCCCGGGCCTGGCCTGTGTCCTGGCCTGTGTCCTGGCCTGTGTCCTGGCCTGTGTCCTGGCCTGTGTCCTGGCCTGTGTCCTGGCCTGTGTCCTGGCCTGTGTCCTGGCCTGTGTCCTGGTCTGTGTCCTGGTCTGTATCCTGGCCTGTGTCCTGGTCTGTGTCCTGGTCTGTGCCCTGGTCTGTGTCCTCTCCACGTGTCCCGGGTTCAGACGGGAGCGACAGCTCGACAAACAGCAACAGCATGGAGGTAAGAGGAGTCTCCTCCAAAGGGACCCTACATGAAAACACTGGGATGGAATTAACAGGCACACACACACACACACACGATCACACAGGTGCTGCTGCTTCTACCTGACTGCTTTGATTCTCCATCTGCATCTTAAAGAACAGAAGAGTGTGTTTCACTAGTCCATGCTGTCTTTATTATGATTCCATGTCCTTTTGTAGCCATGGAGACAAATTCCTGCTCTCCCTGCACAATAAGAAACTAATACTCTGGTTCAGGCGGTGTTGATTTGTTCACTCACAGCAGTTTGGTGTCATTTGGACAAAGCTCACAGTCGCCATGACGCCATGCTGTCATCAGGACCGACTCCGTCTCAAACCTCATCTCCGCCCGGCCTTACAGGTTTCCCTGGAACACCGTACGACCTCCACTCCCTCGCTGATCCGGCTGATTGGTTTGTGTCTCCCGGGCAGCTCTGTGTGTGTGTGTGTGTGTGTGTGTGTGTGTGTGTGTGTGCTGCCTCGTACTGATCAGCAGCCACACAGACAGGACTTCTCTCTGGAGCGTCACAGAGGCTTCGGTGATCTAGTTTGGCTCCTCACAGGGAGATTAGTGGAGGTGAGACGGGAGCACAGGGAGGAAGACACAGAGATGTGATTTACAGCCCAGGTGGAGACAGACAGACGGGAGGGAGGGAGGGAGGGAGGGAGCAGGGGGGAGTTTGCTGCTGACATCAGGAGTTTTGAGATCTTGAACTTCAAATTTCTCAAATATCAGATCGTTCTCTACTGAAGCTTGGAAGAAACTCAGCAGAAGAGGAAGAGGACAAGAAGGGAAGAATCTCAGAGAGAGAGAGAGGAGAGAGACGAGAGGGACGAGAGGAACGATCAAACTAATGTAAAGGTTGTAGTTTTTGCTGGTTGCCAGTAGAGGTCAGTAAGAACGCTCCCTTTAGTTCTCTTAGTTCTAAACCTCTTCTTCTCTCTGATTGGCTGATGTCCTGGTTTATCCTTATTTCCCAATCTTTGTATGGGAAAGTAATTAAAGTCCAGGCTCAGTGGACTTGTCGAGCTTCATCCTCTGACAGCAGCTGGTGAGGAGGAACGAGTCTCCATCGAGCTCACACACACACACACACACACAAAGAAGCCCCGACGCATCCTGCAACCTACACTTTACTGACTTCACCCTTTCCTGTTATCATGTGAGGCACAGCGTCAGAGGAAACGATCCCACTGAGTGAGACTGGAGGGAGCGGAGGGCTGCAGTGTGAGAGGAAGAAGTGGAGAACATGAACGCAGGACGGTCCAAATCTATGGCCTCTATACCATCAGGCTCTGATTGGTCTCATTCTATTGTCATGCGGCGCCCTCTAGTGGAGACAAGCAACACACAAACTGTAGGATGGGAAAATGTCCAACTCTTGTTCTGAGGTTATTTTCTTAAAAACATAATCAGAAAATAAAAATCCACCTTTTTGTGCCTTGTAGGGCTCAATTATAAAACTCTACAGTCTGCTTCTTCTTTCTTTCTGGTTGAAGAGCTCCAGCGTCTGAGCCCTGAGATGTGTTCCATCATAAACAAGTGTGCGTGAGTTAATGAAAGACAGATTGCTCTGCTGAAGACATTAAACAGGAGGGGGAAATGATGAGATCCGTAGCCATGAATTTCCCGGGGGCCCGGAGGGAAACAGACTTTATGGTGATTCCTTTCCCAGGCTCCGGAGCTGCGGCCTCCATTATCACCTCTGTGGACGGAGCTGTGTGGCTGCTGACAGGCTCAGGGGTGTGTGAGTGTCACAGCACCGGGCCGTGGATCAGATTGAGCCGTCGCAAAAACATGAAACGAGAAATGACAGCTTTAGGAGCAGAGCACCCATCGGTTAGCAACGCCGCCGCCGCAAACTGGGGACGACAGAAAGGAGCTGAATGAGTTCCTTTGTTTTGTTTCCTCTCTGTTGTTGCATTTGGTTTGTTGTGAACTCATTTGACTTTGACGTAGAGGAGATACTGAGCTCACTGCTGTCAGGCCAAAGCCTCCTGCTCTCAAAAGACGAGGTTAGCTTGATAATGACATGTTTTTGTGTTTAATCAATGGGTTCTGACAGAGTTTATGAGCCTGAGGGGTCGGAGAGGAAACGGCTTCACTCCACTCAAGAAGCATGCAATCATCTGACGTCTAAGAAACAAAACAAATCAACGTAAGGTTCCAGACCGCATGAGGCCGCAGTGATGCATGGACACACAGACTGCAGTCCAGACACCTGATCACCATAAAGGCTTTACGCTTACTCATGACCTCTCTGACTCAGAAGCCATCTGAGGACATTCAGCTCTAACGTCTGTCCTCAGGGATCCAGCCGTTATGTTTACGGTGAATCTATATAAAGATGAGGACTTCTAGAGGTAAAAAAATGGAGGAAAGGTTCAGACCACAGACCAAAGCCTCTAAGAGCTAGAACCTACTTTCAAGAATCAATAAAGAACTGATCTGAACACACAGATCCAGAGCTTCTTTGTCTTAAAGGTCCAGTATCTCCTGCTCCCCCTGGCTAATCAAAGCAAGAGAACCATATCTTCCCCCGTAACTGTTTGGATTCCCTTCCCTGGTATCTTTGTGTAAGACGCTCCAAACCTCTGACAGCCGGAGGAGGAGGAGGAGAAACGTCAAACAGCATTTGTCTCTTTTCCACAGACATCACTCTTAACCCCGGAGGCCGGAGTGCAGACAGGCACCTTGTTATGGTTTCCTACCAGAGCAGCTTCCATCCAGACTACAGGCTCGGTTCTTAGTTTCACCGTAATTATATGGAGAGTTCTAGAGGAGCTATAAATGGAGGACAGATAGCGTTCTAACTGTGTCTTCACCCAATGGACGTCCATCTCATACGCCTCGCAGACGCAGTGTGTGTCTCTCTGGAAGCTGAGGCTTAACTTGCTCGCTTTGCCATGTGTCAGGCTCAGAATTTATCAATCAACCCTGTTGCAGGTGGAGCTTGGTAAGATGTTTCCTTTAGACAGAAGCATTTAAAATACGACTTCCTGCTTTTGTGGCCGTAGAAAGAAAGCGTTCAGCGTTTAAACATCGTCCTAACTTCCATCCTTCGTCTGTTTGTACCGGCGGTGACCTCAGTTCATCAAAACAAAGCCATCCTCAGGTTGACATCGTGATGAGAGCCTCCTCTCCTTGGCAACGGCTCGCTCTGCTAACCGCCCCGCTCCATCTGGCTAAAGCAAACAAACTCCACGTGGGTGGAGCCATCCCAGGGCGGCGACCCGGCCAATGACTCTTTAATAACACGGACGCAGACGCAAGTGACTGGAACATTCTCTAATTATAAGCGCTCGGAGGCAAACACTCATTTCTTTGCGCCTTCCGTAGCACGGGCCGCTGCGGTAGCCCGGTGGCTAGCGGCCCTGCGGCGACCGCATGAGACGCTGAAGATTGCAGGCTGGCAGAAGAGGTTTGGGTCGGTTTGGGAGACGGGACGGTGGCTCTGGCTCGGGTCGGTCTGCTCTGTAAACACCGTGTGAAGTGGGGAGGGCGTAGACGAGCGGACGCAGGCGGGGAGACAAATCCAGGAACGTACTGATTTTCCCGTGTTTGGCGCAGGTTTGATGCTGCATTGTCTCCGCTTAGCAATTAGAGGAAACGACTGTCAGCGTAATTACAACATCTTAATTGCGGTTGGTCAGATCCCAGCTGGCTCCCGGTTTGGAAAAGGAATTCCACCGAGGAGGGGGGAGGGAGGGGGCAAACAACTTCATTTAGGATTCCTGACCTGTAATCTCTGGTTCCTATGGGGATGAATGAAGCTGGCAGGAGTTCAGATCACTGCTGGTGTGATGGTTGACACACTGATTTGTGTCTGTGGATGGTAGTGAAGCTCCACAGGTGTCCTCTGTTCTCTCATTAACTCTCTGCCATCCATCATCCCGGCTCTTAATTGCCTCCATTGTCAGTAGGAAGCTGATTTTTTTCCGAGTTGGGAGTTCCCACTTCTGTGTTTTAATCATTCCTCAGTCCCACAGGAGGTTTGGGTTTGATTAGGAAGCTTGTTTTGGTTCAAGTGACTCAGAATGATGCACAGCTGCTTCATACGGACCTCAGACGCGTTCATTCATCGTCTTGCTTCGACGTCAGGTTTGGTGCGTTCTGATAAGTCGGAGCTGTGACCTTTGACCTGTGATCAACCAGAGCCGCCGACCACACAGCAGCACCTCAGGGCCTCCATCTGCCTTCACTTGGGTCTGTGGCTCTGAATGCAACTCCTCACAAATACCACAACTCCAGCTCCTACAGCCTGAACTCTCCCTCTCTCTCTCTGTCTGTCTGTGTCTCTCTCTCTCTCTCTCTCTCTCTCTCTCTCTCTCTCTCTCTCTCTCTCTCATCCTCTTTACCTCCTCGTCTGTCCTCCAGGCTCCTTTCAAGAAGATCGGATCAAACCAAGTGGAGCTGCGTAATAAAACCAGACTCATCAAATCCTGCAGGTTTTGTTTTTCCCACTTTAATTTTCCATCATCGGCACAAATGTGGAAATGGAATTTAGGCGAAACTTGAGTCTCTGTTTGTTTCTTCGTGTCACAGAAAACAAAAAAGCTCGTTGATTCACTCCAGAGACCCAGACTGACCTCTGACCTCTGAGTGCGTCAACAACAGCTCACACACACACACACACACATTTAGTAAGACACACACATTAAGAAAGGAAAATCCTTGTAAATGTCCCTCAGTGTGCTCAGCAGGGCTAACTGATGCTGAGTCAGTGTTCTTCCTCTGCAGACCTTCCTCCTCACAGTTTGAGCACCAAAGCAACATTCTGCTCCTAAATCTTTCCTTCTGATGGATTCTTGGTGGAACTTTTGGCTTTAACACATTCTGTGCATTAAACACATCGTGAAGGGTAAGAAGCTGCACACACACACACACACACACACACACACACACACACACACACACACACACACACACACACACACACACACACACACACTGAGATGTCTTTAGCATCTGGCTGGGCCCTGTGCTGGAGGCGAGTGTGTGTGTTTCTCTATGGGAGTGTGTGATGAATGGCGCTTGGCGAGCTCCCAGAGCAGAGGATTGTTAACAGACGGCCCACCTGAGACCACAAACACGTAAATTAAAGCCATTTAGCTCAACCGTCCGTCCGTCCAGCTGTCAGACAGGAGCTGACAGCTGCAGCAGCACCGGGACCTGTCTGTCCATCTGTCTGTCTGTCTGTCTCTTGTATCTGTGTCTTCTCTCTCTTCTTCTTCTTCCTCTCTCCCTGCTGTGCGTGTGTGTGTTTGTTTGTTTTAGCAGGACGTTGTTATTCTCCTATCGTTTATTACTTTTGTCTGCCTGCCATTCCTGTTTACTCAGTTTTGCCATTTCCTGCCCTGCACACGCACACGCACACACACACACACACACACACACACACACACACACACACACACACACACACACACACAGCAGCCTCCGTGTTGGATGGAAACGTTGATGCTGTCTACACGATGATGATGATGATGATGATGATGATGATGATGATGATTCCATCCTTCCTCAAATTTATTTTCCAAAACTTTTTATCCCAAACCAGCGGCGCAGCGTCTTCACCGCTCAGTCAGAGTGATTGATGAAGGCTGTCAGCAGACTGCACTCCATCACACAGAGGGAGGCTTTCTGATTCAGGATTTATTTCTCTGAGTGTGTGTGAGTGTGTGTGTGTGTGTGTGTGTGTGTGTGTATTGTTTACCTTTAAGCCTCAAACAGAGCTTTAAAGTGGCCAAAGTGCTGCTTAGAGATCAATAAATGATCGCTTGTGTCATTTTCTGATGTGATGAACACGTCCTGAGGCAGGCAGACAGGTACTGAGGCTGGCAGACAGGTCCTGAGGCCGGCAGACAGGTACTGAGGCCGGCAGACAGGTACTGAGGCTGGCCTCAGGTCCTGAGGTCCTGAGGCTGGCAGACAGGTACTGAGGCTGGCAGACAGGTACTCAGGCTGGCAGACAGGTCCTGAGGCTGGCAGACAGGTACTGAGGCTGGCAGACAGGTACTGAGGCCGGCAGACAGGTCCTGAGGCTGGCAGACAGGTCCTGAGGCAGGCAGACAGGTACTCAGGCAGGCAGACAGGTCCTGAGGCTGGCAGACAGGTCCTGAGGCTGGCAGACAGGTCCTGAAGCAGCGTGGCCGACACCCAAAGCCACCCAGCGTCTTATGAGCGGTAAAAGCAGAGCTGGAGCCCAAACATCTGTCCAGAGCTCAGATTTATCCCTGAGCTGAGCGTTCACACTGTTTCCATGCCAGCAGGGTGAGATAATGTCTCTCCATCTCCCAGAGTCGTCTCACCGCTCTAAAGACTTTACCAGAGACGAGCGTTGGTATCTGGAGGTGAAGTCAAGTCGACTCCTCTGCTCTGCATCGCTCCACTTTAGAGAGAATCGCACAGAATTCCCGTTAAAGCGAGGCGATCCAGGCGATCGATTCTGAGGATGAAGATACTTTGGCTCTGACACGTCTGTGCTCCTTCATCATGTGTGTCAGAGTCATGTGATCTTTCCTACATTAGTAAGTGAAGCCTGTTTGTCGTTGACGTCCCTGAAGGTGAAGCTGAGACACACACACACACACACACACACACACACACACACACACACACACACACACACACACACACACACACACACGGCTCTGTGCTGCCCCCTCATGCTCACTGAGTGTTAACGCAGGGAGAGCAATGTTCCATTAAAGAGCACAGTTCCAGACTCATCCAGCAGGGGGCGCTACATGACAGGGAAAGGGAGGCAGACCGCTTCACTCCTGTGTTTCCATGACTTAAACACCAGACGGCTCAAAAAGGCTTGACAACCTCAAACTGCAGCGTTTAGACGTTCCAGAGGAAACATGAGCCACATGTGTGTCACACTGAACACACTGCAGGATGACCTCTGACCCCCTGCAGCCTGGGCACCTGTGCGTGTGTAGAGATATGAGCCTTGTGCTGTGGAATCAATGCAGCCTGTTTCCTCCTGCGGGTGTTTGGTTGAACGCCATCGCTCCTCCACCTGCGTCTGAGAGCCGACGCTCCATTCCTCTGAATCGATTTAAAACAGGAAATAAAATGAATCAACTTCAGCTAAATCTCAAAGCTATTGAACCAAACTGAAGGCTGCAAATACGTAAGCACGCCTGCTGAGTAAACGTGTCAGAGAGCCGCTTCCTGTGCAGACGCCCCGGCGACAGGATGGAGGGAAAACACGTCGGCGTTCCCTGGAATATGATTTAATATCGGTGGTGGTAATTGAGCCGGTCTGTTAGGTGTTATGTGTTAATGTGTCTTAATTACAGACTTGACTCTCTGGGCCTCTGCACGGCTCTGGGGTGGGGGGGGGGGGGGGGGGGGGGGGGGGGGGGCGGGGTTTATTAAAGCGGCCACCCCAGATATCCAGTTATTAAATATATATTAATAATTTCATTATGCGGCTCAGACTGGATTAGTATTCTGTTCCTCCTTTTTACAATGCAAAACAAATGGATTTGGCGTTCATGTTTCCATAATGAACCAGGCTCCCTCCTCCTCTTCTTCTTCTTCTTCTTCCTCTTCTTTATTCTGAGCCGTTTCGTACACGACAGGTCCGGTGTGTAATATCTTTCAGACGGGATAAAGTGTGGAATAGATCTGAGCTCACAAAAGGCTGATCAAATCCTTATCTGTGATTAAAATTCACTCTTCTCTCCTCGTTAATATATGCTTATTACATCGCCCCCCCCCCCCCCCCCCTCTCTTTCATTTGATGGGCCAGATTATTACAGTTTGTGTAACGGCGGTATTGTGGCTCGTTGGGCTGAGGCAGCGCTCGTATCTCCACATCGCCTGTGACGGCCACGCCTGAACTCGCCACCGCAGTCGCCGCCGCCGGTTTATGAGGCAGAAAGCTTTAGTGCGGCTTGACGTGCTGAGGATCAGAGGAGGCAGTCGGGCCGTTTGACGGAGCGACGGCAGCGCGGACGCAACAGCTGAGACCTTTAAGAGAAACACTTCACTGACCTATAAGGCTATGAAAGGTTTGGGCCCGGAACCTGAGGAACTCATCTGGGCCCCGGCTCTCAGCGTGACCTTTGTCAGCCCGACCTTTGTCAGACTTCCCGTGTGACGTTCCTGACTGTTAGCCGGAGAGCATTTGGGTCCTGGTGAGGAAGGGGGATGCCACTCTGAGCTCAAAGGTCCAGACTCAAACTAAAGCTGTGAGCTTCTGAAGTCTGGGTTTACTTCTTCACTTCTTTACGCATAGAGACGATGCAGATGTATCGTCAAGGAAACGTGGACAGGTGCAGTCAACAACTACTAAAGTAACAACAACTGTACTGGTTCGTGAGTGAGTTTGGATCAGGTCCTGGTCCTGGTTACTCCTCTGACCCTTGAACCCGTCTGTCTGGATCTTATTTGCGTATAAATCAAACGTCGTGTCGTCTGCGCCCGGCGTTGGTCTTGGTTTGCGATCCGCTGCGTTCCACTGAGCGTCTCCTCCCCCGCCTGAGCTCCTGGAGGAGTCGAGGACGATTCAGTCTCCTAATGATGCATCCTGCTGCTGACACACTGCAGACTAACGCATAGACGGGTGTGTGTGTGTGTGTGTGTGTGTGTGTGTGGTGCAGATCCCTATAATGAAATTCCGACACGCTGTCTTCTAATGAGTGCATAGGTTGGATTCTTACATTTGTGCAGGATTATTAAAGCAGGATTATCAGAGATGTGTGTGTTAATATAACTCAATCTAAGCTAAGCACCTCCCCCATCGCGTCCAACGCACACCCAGCGTCTGTGCCGCTGCCCGCCGCCGCCTCTTCTTCTCCTCCTCCCCATCGCCGCATGCTGGTTTTCATTTGAGCGCTCACAGCAGGGGGCGCTGAGCGAGCCCCAGACTTTCATGCCAGGCTCATTTCCCAGGTCAGGACATTATTGATTGATATAGAGCACAATTACATAACCCGCTATGCATATCCCCCCCCCCGCCTGTTATTAGGATCATTTCCTTTATTGCGCCCTCTGTGAACTCTGAGGGAGAGACGCCTGAGGCCAGGAGCTGGGACGCCTCCCCCCCCTCCTCCTCCTCCTCCTCCTCCTCCTCCTGCTGTGCATTAATGTCCTGACCTGTGATTTCAGCGAGTCACAGCTGCCTGAGCGGCTCCAGTCTCACGGTTACATGACGTGAGGTGACAGCGTGCGCCCGTCGCCTCTGCGTCTCTGTCGGGTTTGTCTCAGCTTGAGGGGCCGAGCAGATAGGAGCTCTTTAAAAAGCAATCATATCTGTTAGAGAGGAGAGAGAGAGAGGGAGGGAAAGATCTAAACCCAGCAGAGCACAGCTGATCTGTGCTGTTGGAGGGAGGAGACTGAACTCTGACTGGCTCAGCTTCTGGATCTGTTGACGTTCAGGTGACACATGTGTGTGTGTGTGTGTATACATGTTCAGGGAGGCGTCCTGCTGGGAGGAGAGCGAACACAGAACACGCTGGAGGGACTCCGTGTCCCCGTCTGGCCTGGGGATCCCCCAAGAGGACAGGAAATGAAAGGAGAGAGGTCTGTTGGTGTTTTGGGGCAAAAGTCTCCCACATAAAGCCAAAGTGAGGCTCAACCTAAGGCTGCAGCGCCGCCTGAGGGCCGCTCAGTCGCTCCTCCTCCTCCTCCTCCTCACGTTCATCCCCTCTCATAATCACCAGCAGGAGAGCAAAGTTCACATTAAGGTGTCACTCCCCAGCGTGTAGCAGCACTCTGCCCTACGCATCACACTGAGTTACAACACTTTTACATAAACGCGTCAGGTCTCATCCCAGCTGACAGGGCCGTGCTCAGGATTCATGAGGATCTGTCTGCAGCGCCGGGCTTCCTGGCACGGCTTTAAAGAGGGATGACCTCACTCATTACAACAGGCTCTGATTTAAAACAGGTTGGGTCATCAATTATTACACCGCGCCGCCGTGACTCCTCCCCCTGCAACCATAGAAATGAGAGGCAGCGGTAGATCAGGAGAGGAAGCCGGGGCTCCCAGGTGGCTCGGCTCCTCAGCTGCTCGGGAGACGTAGATCAAAAGTTCCCACTGCGAGCTCGTCTGTCTGTAAGTAACCGCCGCTATGTAAACACGGCGGTGTCACGGCGATGGATGGGCTCTGGCCCCGGAGCAGAGTGTTATTGTGGTGAATGGAGGAGGAAGGCTCACACGCCCGTATGACTCATCCTCACGCCTGTGTCTGGTTGGCTGCTGCTTCTCCTCACACCCAAACGCAGGAGGAGCACGTGGAGGAGCGCCGGGCGAGTTCATCGCAGGGTCTCCTCTCACACACACGAGCACAGGAGCGCTGGCCTTAGTCTTTACGCTTTAAATGCGTCCTTAATGTTTTAATTGGATGGCGTTTAGACTCTCCACTCTGCAGACTGAAGACTTTCCTCTGGGGTCAGCAGCTTTGGAACACAGAGCACAGAGTGACGATCCATCCAGGGGGAAACTTTACACTTTAGTATTATTATTATTATTATTGTTATTATGATGGTCATGGCTTTATAAGAGGAAATGAAAGACACAAAGAAATTGGAGCATTACTGCTGTTTAACAACATAAAGGAGCCATAAAGAGAATCTAGATGAGTTTGATCCTAATGTGTCTGTCAACAACACCAAGAAGAAGAAGAGGAAGAAGAAGCTGCCATCATCATCGTCACAAGTACAACACCTTGTCATCCATCCTAACCATGAGGAGCAGTGAGCGTTCCACACTCGACTCCAGGCCCACAGTCTAGTGCCTTGCTCAAGGGCAATGGGGGGAAACCCGGGCAGCACCCTGAGGCAACTCATGCACACGCACCCTCCCAAACAACGCCACCTGCAGTCCATTAGGTGCTGACACACACACACACACACGCACACACACACACACACACACACATGAGAGAGAAGTCACTTCCTGTTCAGTCCGCAGCGTTCACATCAACGCAACACAATTTGTGTTTCTGAGCTGCTGCATCTTGTAAACAAGTAGAGGATCTGCACACACACGCAATTAACATCAAGTACAATCTTGGCCCTAATTGACTTTTAGTACACACAAACACACACTTACACACACACACACACATACACACATACATTTTTGGAATCCACTAAACTCTCTCCCTCTCCGTCTCTCTCTCCCCATCTCACACGCACACACGCACACACACACACACACACACACACACACACACACACACACACACACACACACACACACACACACACACACGCAGGGAGCAGCAGACAGGCCTCTTCATGTAGGGGGGCGTGGTTATTAACAGAGCACATTAATAACGATACCGCAGGGCTCCTGTTGTCTCCCTGACATAATTATATTATCCATCATGCTTCTGCCCGGCGCTGACACACATGGAAACACGGCTGTGGAGTCTCGCCGGGCCCACTCGTCCACAAGTATTACCATAGATAATGTTTAATTATGCTAATTCGATTGCAATCATTCTGAACAAAATGACAACATGCTTGAGCTAATGAATATTTATAAGAAGCAAGAGAAAGAAGTTAATTGTGCTTTATGAATCTGCCGCAGGAAGTTATGGCTGGAAGCTGGATGACTGGACGAGGAGGAGGAGGGAGGAGGGGGAGGAGGGGGGGGCACAGGCGCTCTGTCATCCACCCATCTGATGCTGCTCACACACTCACAGGAGAAGAAGAAGAAGAAGAAGAGGAAGAAGAAGAAGAGGCTGACAATGACGGACAAAAGCGGCGTTTTGAAGGAGAAATTCTGTGGAAATCATTTGGACCAAATGTGAAATAGCAGCGTTTAGTCAGAGAGCGGAGGTCCCAGTGTGATCATGGGGCTAGATGTGCTGCTATGAATCATTTAGAACAGATGATGGAGAGCAGATGTCGCCTCATCAGCAGCACTGGAACGCGGTGACGAGAGGAAGCCGGGCGACTCGCTGCTTTCTCTCTCCGTGGTAATTAACCGCTGCGTTCAGTCACTATTGGATCTGATTCAGTCATTAACGCTTTAAAGACACAAATAAAGGCTCCATTAAAGAGTCGAGCCTCTGACCTTCTCTGCATGGACGTGTAGACGCCTGTTTGGGTCTGCTGGTGTGAGCCGCAGCACCCGGGTCCTCCTGCAGCACCCGGGTCCTCCTGCAGCACCCGGGTCCTCCTGCAGCACCCGGGCCCTCCTGCAGCACCCGGGCCTCCTGCGGCAGACGCGGGTGCTCAGACTCCAGCGCTCCCCGCAGGAGGAGGACTCGTTAGAGCTAAAGGATTAAATCAGGCGGAGTGTGAAGCGTTATCGTCCTGCACGGATGGACGCATCCTGACCGGAGCCATTTTGAATAATGGCCAATTTCCCAAACAAAGACAGTTTGGTGTAATGTAAGGATCGTTAGCAGGCGGGGATGTGACACCCAGGGGCCGTTTGCACCCCAGGGTGCCGAGCCGGCCGCCTGGCTGTCATCCTGCTTTATTTGGTTTTATGTACGTCTCATCTCATGTAGGTTGGTTTGTCTTCTCTTTATTGTTATGGTTATTGTTTTATAACGTAAAGCGTTTCTGTAACAATTAGACGTCACAGGAAGCAGAGATGATAATGTGTGTGTGTAATGGAGACGACATCAACATAAAGACGCTGCTCACTTGATTGGAGAAGGTTTGAGGCTGCAGGTGAACAAACAGACAAACTAAAGCTGTGTGTTCTGTTACGACTTCAACTTAGTTCATAGGGTTTAAACTGGAGGTTCATACTGGGTTTGTTTGGGTCTCATCCAGGGGTGAAAGGTCACCGCATGTCTGTGCTGTGTAGGAACCGGAGTGTTTGGATCTAAACAGTCCTGATCGCACACACACACACTCACACACACAAACACACCCTCACTCACTCACAGACACAAACACAGACCCTCACACACACACACACACATACAGACACTCACTCACATACACAGATACAGACCACTCACACACACACACACACACACACACACACACACACACACATACAGACACTCACTCACACACACAAACACAGACCCTCACACACACACACACACATACAGACACTCACTCACACACACAGATACAGACCACTCACACACACACACACACATACAGACACTCACTCACACACACAGATACAGACCACTCACACACACACACACACACACATACAGACACTCACTCACACACACACACACACACATACAGACACTCACTCACAGACACACACACAAACAGACCACTCACACACACACACATACAGACCACTCACACACACACACTCACTCACTCACACACATACAGACACTCACTCACTCACTCACACTCAAACACTCAATCATTCACACACACATTCACGTACACACACACTCTCTCTCACTCACACTCACACACACACACACACTGTCTCTCACTCACACACACTCACGTACACACACACTCTCTCTCACTCACACTCACACACACACACTCTCACACACACACACACACAGACACACACACACACACACACACACACACACACAACCTCTCCCTGTGAGTTAAAGTGCAGTGTTATATTTCCTCAGTGTAAAGCTCCTCTGCTCCTCAGCTGAGCTCAGAGTCCAGCCTGAAGTCTAACATGATTACTGCTCACGCCTTCCTACAAGAGGGGGAAATCAGATTAAAAGTTGCCCCCTTTATCGTCTGAGGAGCTGCGGCCCAGCGCGCGGCGAGCGTGAGGCCGTGTCGGCTCGCAGCAGAGTGCAGCTCATAATCCATCTTGATCTCATTACGGCGGCACGGCTGATTCTAACTGAAGTGTTCCTTTAAACGCACGCAGGCCACAGGAATGCAGAGAAGCTTTCTGGGGCCCGACGACGTATACGTGTTTTCAGCTGAGTCAGCACGGCCGGGTCGAGTGTGGAACATGCCCAGAGCTGGATGGAGACGGTGTGTGTGTGTGTGTGTGTGAGCGTGTGTGTGAGCGTGTGTGTTCTTGAATTTCGGCAATTATGAGAATCAGTGTCCTCACAAGCTTTGTAAGATGAGTCTGATCTTCCTGAGGGGTCAGAGGAGGTTTAAAGAGTTAGTTTAGGGTTTAGATCAGGATTGTTGTTCATGAACTCAAGTTAAAGTGATGATTGGGATGAAGACTCTTCCACAGTAGGAGTGGCACAACCATTCAGAGAGAGAGTGGGAGGGAGAGAGAGAGAGAGAGAGAGAGGGAGAGGGAGAGGGAGAGGGAGTGATGCTGAACAGAGATAGTGAGCCTCACAGATCCAGATGCGGATGCAGACCTGGATCGTATCTTGAGTCGACTCGCCTGATTCACCGTCGTCTCTCTGACTCACCAGGGTTTCATTTGAAATTCACCAAAACCAGAGTTTCACCTCAGCAGATCCACTTCCCGTTCATCTGTCATGTCTGTCTGCGGCCGTTGCATAATATCTGGCGGCGTGCACGTGTGTGTGTGTGCATGTGTGTGTGTGTGTGTGTTTTTTCCTCCTCACACTGGGGGGCAGCGTTTGACAGCCCTGAGCTCTGAGCTGCTTGTTGTTCTTCAGAGAGTAAAGTAGCGATCTCACCTTTGCTCTCCTGCAGTTTGATTGTTTAATTCAACCCGCCGCGGTGCTTTTAAGTCATCTGCGAAAAAGATGGAAATAACAGCGCCGGCGTCCTCTCCGCCTGCAGAGCCTCACGCCGGAGAGAAACGATCGGCTTGGCAAAGTGGTTACACTTTGCGTTGAGATTTACGGAGCTTCTGTCAGGTTAATTTAGCTTAAATCACTTTAATGCGTCGGCAGATCATTTTGTTCCGACCCCCGTTGCCTTTTTTAAAGCTTATGTAATTTGTTCTAAAGCGTTTCCTCTGTAACGATGTCTGTTTTTCAGGATCATTTCTGGAGATAAATCACAGCGACAGAGACGTTTACTGAAATCGCCCCAAGCTGTTTGGTCTTCCAATAAGTTAAGGAAATAAATCTGAATGTAAGATAAAGTGACTGACTGTGTGTGTGTGTGTGTGTGTGTGTGTGTGTGTGTGTGTGTGCGTGTGTGTGTGATCATTTGGAGAGCATAAAGCATTTGCGCTCATTTCAAAGAGCAATTTATTCCACTTTCACATTTGTATTCAAAGTTTTCATCATAAATCTGTGCGGCGTTAAAAACACAGAAATGAGCTGCAGCACGACGAGTCTGTCCGTCAGCGCCGTCCATTCTGCTGTCTTTACATGCAGGCGGCAGTAAATCAGCTCAGCTCTCTGTAATAGAGCGGCTGAGGCGTAATCATAAACATAAAAGATGATAAAGGGAAGTGTGTGTTGACCTCAGAGCGGCTCAGAGTCCAGGTGTGAGTGCAGGGAAGAAGCAGGTCAGCTCTTATAAATATCTGGGACACACTTGTGTTTCCAGCAAATGGAGGTTTTGGTTCAACTTCTATCATGATATAGCGCTCTTTAAGGGTTTGGGTTAAGATGAGGGAGGGAAAGCATCATGTGACCCATCTGTCTGTCTCTACACACTCTGAGAGCTGTGGATGCTGGAGCTGAGAGAGAGAGAGAGAGAGAGAGAGAGAGAGAGAGAGAGAGAGAGAGAGCAGCGATCTCTGCTGCAGTCACTGATGAGCAGCCCAGAATCCCACTCCTCGGCTGAGAATTCTACTTTTACCTCGTTGGGGAAGATTCATTGTTCCCCTGTGGAAGATGCGGAATAATAATAATTATATTTATATAGCACTTTTCAAGGAAGGGGCTCAAAGTGCTTTCCAGAGGACGGAGAATAAAACACAATGATGGGACAGAGGAATGCTTAGAAACAGCAGTGTGAGATAAATAAAAGGGGAAAATTAAGACCCGGAGTAACGATGAAATATATGGGGATAAAATAAAGTGGCGTGAAAGAAAAAAGAATAAAAAATCCAAATAAAAAAAGTGGGAGAAGGAAAAAAATGGGAAAACTGCCAAAAACTGCATCTGTGGCTCCGCCCACCCGGAGAGGTGATTGACAGGTGAGGTAGTGCGCAATATGTCAATAATATATTAATATGTCTAAGATGAGTTTGAGGACTGAATTAAAAACAGAAACCTGATTCTAAATGGAAGACTGCTCCTTAAATCAGGCTCAGCTCTATAATGATCGCTTATTTTTAAAACCATGACTTCAAACTCTGACAATTGAATCAATATAAGTAATTCATACAAACAGCAGTCGGACACGGGAACGATACACAGGGAATGCTATTGGTTTTAAGGGAATGTAAGCGTATTTTAAATGAGGCTGAATGTATCCGAATGTATGGATTTATTGATTGATCGGCTGCTGCGGCTGATTTGAGTGTTTTTAGTTGATTTGATGCTGATGTGTGATTCAAAACAACGCACATGGATTTGGCCTCGTTGACAAACACACAACTCAGGAAGAGAAATGAACCCATGATGACCAAACCCTGTCCCTTAAAACGTTTACATACGTGTCCATGCACCACATACACACACACATACATACATTTATACCCAGAGAGCCTGGAGCGGCGAGGTCATACGTCTTCATTCAGAGCTGGATTTGTTTGGTGAATGTCTACGTATTGCAAATGTGTTCATTTCCTATTGGTTTAGTGTCATGCTGTGTTGTTGTGTAATTGTAGCGGACGGGCACAGCAGCTCTCCCCCCCTCTCCCCACCCCACTCACACACACACACACACACACACAGAGGGACGGTAAGGAAGAAGGCAAAATTCTTCACTGTCACAAACTCAGATTCTGCATCCCTCCGCTCGTTTCCATGACATTATTAAACTCTCTTCAGAAGCCAACTTCATTTTCTCAATGGAAATCCCCGTTCTATCAAGTTGGATTCATTAATTACAGTTTGACAACATTGCGCGGCAGGCAGAAAACATTTATCAGTTTCTATAGCAACATCATTTTCCTCAGTATTTTATTGCAGGGTGTCTCTATCCATCTTATTCAAGGACCCACACTCATCAATATTGTATTGCTGTTTACAGATTGCAGTGCTACAAACGATTGTATCACATTTTTATTTCTTTGTTTACTCGCATTTTTTACTTTCCCCTATATTTTTTTGTACCGTTTGACATTTTAGTTTGTCGTTTTGTGTTTATTGTTGCAGCAGCGTTTTAAATTGCCTCGGACGTGTAAAGTTCATTATTCAAGTGCAGGCTGATTAAATGATTGATGAGCATCTGGGCCAATCACTGACGAGCCTGAAGGTAAATCAGTCGGTTCGCTCATCGATCTCATCTGGGATTTAAAGATGTTTTATCCTCCTCACTCCTGCCCAGAGTCAAACTGCATCATTTAAATTCATTGATAACCAACATGCAACAGAAACTGATGTGTGCACGAGTTAAAGTCCATTTATTCAAGAATAAATGAAGCAATATTTGTATGTTTGATGTGCCAGTGCGGTCTTATGTAACAGCATAGGTTTATATTAAAATGTGACCCAGAGAGAAAAGGTTGAATATTATTTTCATGGAGAAACATGATCACTCACATTTGATCCGTTTGTCTGTAGTACAGAACTCACAGACCTTTGGGTAAACTCAAATGTGTCAGGCTCAGAACTTATCAATCAACACTATGCTACCAATCAGCAACAAAGAATGAACCAAAGCATCAAAATACTTCTTCTCGTTCAAGTAAAATTATTGAGAAGGAACTGTAGCAAGCAAACAGTGGAGGACCCAACATGGATCCCTGTGGCGCTCCCTTAGCAACTAACAGGAATGAACAAGGGGCTGTTCCTACACTCACACACTGATATATGACTGTATCGATCTGGAGCTAGTTACAGAGCGATTGGTTGATTGTATATATGATGAGTCCAGGCGTCCTTTGTCAGATTTTAACCCCGTAAAGTCCAGAAATATCTTCACACGTTACCAGACTGGAGTTTATGTCTTTGTCTCTGTCAGAAAAGTGACTCCAAAACTCGACTTCTATGAAATTAAACTGTCTGGCATTCATTCCAACATTTCTCCTTGTTTTTATCTCGACTTCTTTCCTCTCCCGCCTCTCCTGAAGGCTTTAAAGCATCACTTTAACTTAAACATGAGGAAAGCAGGCTGCTGTTCTTGGCTCTAACCGCAGATTACGCAGCTCAAGGTTGCAGCGTTTCAGCTTTTACTTCCCATTTCTGTCCTAAACAAACCTGCGGTGTGATATATGAACATGCTAAACTCAGAGCAATCAAGCAGCCGTATGCACTTCACTCTGCTGCTGCGGCTGTTGTTTGAGTGAATCGGTGGGTTTGAACTTTCTTCCTTAATGCTTGGAAGAGGAAAAAAAATGGAAGTGAAAGCGCTGGCTCAGCATGGCGAGCCTCTGTGCTCTTTATTATTGGCAGGAGTAACATTATGGAACACACTATGCAGCAGAGAGACACTTATACAGCGTGTAACTCAACTCCTGCCTGCTCCCTGAGGCCATCACTGCCTCCCATCTCATACAGGAGCAAATCTGAAAAATGCATTCTCCTTGTGTACATGAATGCGTGGATAGTGTGTGTGCGTGTGTGTGTGTGTGTGTGTGTGTCGACATAACGTATGTGTGTAAACATGGTGGTGTACTCTGCAGGACAACACTGTTTAGATTCTGTTAGCAACCTTTTCGTAAAGGTAGAAATGTAATAAATGCAGAGGCAAGAATGTGTGTGTGTGTGTGTGTGTGTGTATGTATAAGCACCCTGTGTGTGCTGCTATTCAAAACATAAACAATAAAAAAATGCAACTATAAATGCACAAAGACAGCAAACACGGCCGTAAACGTGTTCATGTTTGTGTTTGTGTGCAGACAGATTTCCTCATATTTACATTTAAATTGATTTGAGAGGTCGAAAAACTCCTCATGCTGATGTGGAACCAGGGTCCAGCTCTGCATCAATCAGTGACTGATAATCACTATGATCAGGTATCAATGATCCAATCTGGGAATATTGGAGCTTTGAACAGGAACTCACTGTCTCCATCTACAGGCCAAACACCAGCAAGGAAGCCACATCGTTCCATAACACACATGGAACATAACGTACATTTACTCCATATGTTCCATACAACAACAAACACAACAACAACAAAGGAAGCCAGGTATCTGTGTGTCCCTCTTGCTCACACACGTCTCCATGCGTCAGACTGAGCTGAGGCTGCAGATCACATCGCCTCTCATCTCCTACTTTGCCTGCATTACAACATAAACATAATCCATGCTGCACATGGAAAGTGGTTGCCGTGGCGAACTGAACCTGAGTGCGCCTCAGACGGAGAGATTCATCTGCTTCTGCTCCTGGTGCTTTAAAAGTCTCCAGCCAAACACAGGAAGTGCTTTGAAAGTGGGTGAGCTCCTCTGCCAGGGCTCAACCAAACGTGTGACGGTGTTTCTGTTGATGGGAAACATGAAGCTCAGCGCTGAAGCAGACGGACTCAGCCTCAGATTGATCCGGTCCGTGTCCATGGAAGTAAATAAGAGAGGAGAGCTCCACTGAGTTGCCTCGGAGACGGGCAAACTTATCTTCCCTCCACTGGCAAATTATTTTTGTATTTGTTTTCCAACGGAGATAAGACTTAGAGCTTCATCAGAGGAGAGGAGATCAGTTATGAACTTATTAAGACGTGCAGGTTTCTACAGTGACGTCCAGGCGCCGCCGCCGCCGATATTGAAATGAGGCTTGTGAGCGTTTCCTGTTATCTCTGCGTGCCACATATGAAGCCTGGCACCTTAATCCTCCTGTAATCTGATTGTGTGTGTGTGTGTGTGTGTGTGTGTGTACTGTATGTATATCTGCATGCTGGTGTGTGTGTGTATAGTGTGTGTAGGTGTTGGTTGGACTGATATTGGTTTTTGAAGGCAGATACTGATTTCTTCTTATATTAAAGCTCCCATAAGGCAACAGGAGCGACACACACATATATGAGAGGCACAAGAGTCCTCTGTCCTCCAGGCAGGCGTCTGTCTTCTCTACTTCTAATGCCTCCTCCCCCCTCCCTCCCCCTCCTCTCCCCCGCCCCCAGGCTGTAATTAGTCCAAGTATCGAATGTTTGCTCGTGTCTCCGATGACGAGCCAGCGGGTGGAGGTCAGATTCTGCTGCCATTGATTCACCAATTCAAATGAATTCAGATCATTTTCCCCTCCTTGTCTGATTGAGAAGACAAATGGAGGATCTCTGTCTCGTCTCTCCTCTTCTGTCTCTCCTCTCCTCTGTCTCTCCTCTCCAATCCTCCCCTCCTCTACTCTCTTCTCTCCTCTTCGCTGTCTCTCCTCTCCCCTCCTCTTCTCTTCTCTCCCCTCTTCACTTCTCTCCCCTCCTTTCTTCTGTCCTCTTCTCCTCTCTTCTCTCCTTTTCTCTTCCCTCTTCATCAGTTGTGGGCCTCCATCCCATTGTCATTGACCTCCACTGAGAGTTTGACCCTTGTGTCCCTGTCAGCTGTGAGTATGAACAGATTCTCCTCCGTCTGAATGATGGAGGGAGATTTAGACGACATTAAACAAACTCAGCCCTCAGCATCAGTTTGGTGGTTGAAGTAAACAACAGGCTGAGTCCTCCTTGTGTGGATTGGAGTGGAAAGGTGTTTAACAGCTGGACCACAATACGACACGGCTGGTTGTTCTTTTATGAAGCAGGAGGAAACATTGTAATTCATGCTGGAGCTCCGGTGCGGTCGGTCCAACAGCCCAAGGACGTTCTCTCTCTCCAAACATCTCATCCATTGTTCTCTCTCTGAGCAGAGTTGTTAAACAGGAATCCGTTGGAGCCGGCCCAGTTTCCCACAGTGACCGGGTCCAAACCCAAAACAACACAGAGCCCAAAACAACACAGAGCGACCGAGCGCCGTCCCTCAGAGGCAAATAAAGGGGCCGGAGAACAAATGGGCGAGAGGAGGAAAACAAACCCCACACACTCTCTGTATTATTCAGAGCCCCGGCAGACGCAGACACTGATAAATGTTTTCGTACACGGCCGGCGTCTAAATATAGTTTCAGATCAATGCAATCAGGAACAATCCCCCGTTACAACCAGCAGATGGGGCGGCTGAAGGCAGCAGATATCTGAGGCGCTCACATATTCCTGCGCTCCACTCAGGTAAATATAGTCTGCAACAGGAAGTCATACTGCCTGAGCTGCCGAGAGGCCGGGGACAAACACCCGGCTGCTTATGTAATAACATTCCTGCCAATAACCCACGCTCAATTGAATTGGGTGGAAGAAGGAGACGGAGCGGGACGCAGGGAGAAGGCGAAGGTAAGAGAGAGAGAGAGAGAGAGAGAGAGAGAGAGGAGGAGGAGGATAAAACAAGGGGCCAACAGGTTCACTTTAAGGAATAACCTCCTGACTTTAGACGGCCATCATCAGATCATACTTGACTCCATCTTTGACTCCATAGTGCGTTGAAGCTGTCAGCTGGGATGTGATTGGTCAGTCTCTGCCATGTGACACTAGAGTCTGACCCTCAGGCCGTATGACCTCATGTAACCCTCACTCTGACCTCTTTGTTGTGGTTTGATTCCCTTCTTTGAGGCTTCTTCCTCCTCCTCCTCCTCCTCCTCCCATCTTTGCCAGACTCTATTTAGGTTTTCCCTCCATCCAGCTGCAGAGTAAACATTCCTAGCTGGTTTCTATTATTAAAGCGGAGGAGTGCGAGGCCTTGGCGGAGCTCCGGGGGCTTTCCACTCTCGCTGCTGAACGTTTCTTCTTATTGAACATAAAAGAGTGACATCATGCTGGAGCGCAGTCATCAGAGGGAGGCTGTGAGTGAATTATGACTCTTCATCCCCAAAACTCCCACAATGAGGTGACAGGTTGATCTCTTTCCCATACGTGTTGCTGATATCAGTATTGACGTATTGGCGTATTGACGGCCTCCAGCTGTGTGCGGTGGCTCATTTAACGCTCAGGTGACTTCAGCCTCTTCCTCCTGCAGTCGTCGGATCGCAGCTCTGCCGTTTCTGGGCGATGTCGCCGGCTCTCACAGAAACGCTGGCGGTGGGCTTGGGCTCTTCCTCTGCTTAATGGACAAAAGCGGAGGAGAGAGGAGGAGAGCAGTGAATGATAATGAAAACAGGGCTGTGCGGGGAGGAGATCCTGATCTAATCACAGAGGAAATGAGGCCTGTGAATGCCGAGTCGTTTGGACTCATTTACACGTCTCCTTTAATGCTGCTCACTCATTGATTAGCCACTGAGGAGGAGAAGGAGGAAGCCGGTAAATGCTTTCTCCGCTCGCTCTCTTCTCTCTTCTCATTCTGCTTTGAAGCTGGCGGGGGAGGGGGGGGGGGGGGCGAAAGAAATCCAATCGTCTTCGTGTCACAGTGACTTGACAGAAGCGACAGAAGACTCGTTTCTCTTTCTGACACGATGCTGCGACAAAGACTCGCCGTTCATCCGAGCGCGGACGATTGAGTTTGCGTCAGAGTGAGCAGACGTCACTGAGCCTTAATGAGCCTTTGATCCTAATGTAGGCACGCCTGTCTGCCCTTTGACCCCGCTGCGTACTTCTGTCACACACACGCACACACGGCGCATGTTCAGCTCAACAAAGAGACAAACTCCTGATTAAACCAACAACCTCGCCTGCATCTGCTGTGATTTATGTTTTAATTAAATGTCCATTAAAGCCGCGCTCCCTGTGGTCCAGAGGTAAAGAGAGAGACAAGGGGGATTGTTTAGGTTAAACCACGAGAAAATGAGCTAGAGAAGAAGAAAACAATGCTGCTGACAGCGACAGTGAGCAGTAAAAGAAGAAATATCCCTACAGTGTAAATAAAGAGGTCTTTATGTAAACAGCTCAGGTATTAGAGTTCATCTGTCAGCTCACATTAGAGGAGAGTTTTGTTACGACGCGGCGGCAAGCGAGCAAGCGAGGCGAGGACGTGATTTGATGCCCGGCCGTCCCACGACAGCAGACCTATAAAAAGCATGTGTGAAGGGCAGCAGCGCCGTGCGGCTCAGCGTCGCCCGCGGAGGCGATACAGGAATAAATAAATGACCTTTAGGAAAACACATAAAAAGCAGAAACCAAACTGCTGCTGTTAAAACGTTTAAGCGTCTGCGTTTACGGCGCTGCTGAGTCTGGTGTTCAGGCGAGGGCGCAGGACTGCGGGACTCCTCCTGAGTGTGAACACGCTTGGCTGGAGGAAGCACAGCGACACACAGCTGCTGTAGAAGCATCAGACGCACGTTTGTCACACCGTACAACTCCATTAAAGCACAATGACCTCACGTTCCTTTCCCATATCGTAGTATTTGAGTTTGTAACGTTATTGTTCATCCAGGTCGCGTTCTGCTGCGACTCAGCCTAAGTCTCAACTCAGCTTGTATTAAAAACTAAAGATTTCATAAACAAACACAGTCACAGATAAGCATTAACCCTACGGGGCTTCCCCCTCATGACAAGCATTGATTTTGCATGAATAGGAATTAATTTTCCCAAACAGCCGATATCGCATTTTGGCACGAACACAATTCTTATCTTTCTCAGTACGATAATTAGTCTGTGATTAAAACCTGTGCACTAATTAGCTGCTGGATTCCTTTCAAATGAATTGATCCATCATGAAAGCTTCGCAGCCCCTCTGCAGGCTCTGAAGCTCCTCCGGGACCGAGCGGAGAGGAAACAGGGAGAGGAAACACAGAGAGGAAACACGGTGAGGAAACACGAGGAGGAAACACGGAGAGGAAACAGGGAGAGGAAACACGAAGAGGAAACAGGGAGAGGAAACACGGAGAGGAAACAGGGAGAGGAAACACGAAGAGGAAACACGAAGAGGAAACAGGTTTATGTGAGCGCTGCGGGCGACGCAGCACTAATGAATGATTGACTCGTATTTATCTGAGAGCTTTCTAACATTCGCACACCTTTGCTCTTAAACATTCTCTGAGTGTAAACTTGTCAGCCGGGCTCAGGCCATAGGAGCAGCAGCTGTACGCTCAGCGCCATCGGCCTGTGATTTATGATGCAAGATTACACCGCTGTGCACACTGAGAACGCCGTACGCGGTTAAGGGCCTCGGCTGGCATTCTGAGACAGATCCTCGTGTACGGGTCAGGTGACCGAGGGCTCATCTGGACTTCCTGTCACCGCTGCACTTGTGTAGTTTGCATTATGTAGTAAAAGTGAATTCCACGAGGGCTTTTTGAAGTCCATTCAGATCTGATCCCCGTTCCTATCGCTTCCATGTGTCCACTGCAACAGCACCGCCCAGTGGACAGTCTGAGATTTAGTTGTTATTTCTGTGAACCTGGAAATCCCCTTTATCATTTATTTAGGTCATTTGTCTTGTTTCATCTCTCTCATTCTAGATTCATCAAATTCCTTGTTACCAGCCTACAGATAAAGATTTTAAACTTGACCTGAGCCTAAACTCAACCGCTCCAGTTCAGCTCGCCGTCACAGCGCCGCTCCATCTCCTCCTCCTCCTCCTCCTCCTCCTCTATAATTATGTGTTTGAGTGCAAGTCACAGGCAGTAATGTCAGTGTTTGCCCGCTGACATGGACTCTAATGCCGTCTGCTGTGTTCAGAGCATTCAGAGTCAGATTCCTGGTCCATGTGATCATACTTGGCTCCTGCACTGAGGCTGTGGATGTGATTACAGGAGGAGGTCACAGACGCTGAGAGCTCAGGGAGGCAAAACAAATCACATTCAGGTCCCTCGCTTTAAAACTGAAGTCTGTCTGTGCTTCTCCCTTATTATTGATGTTCACAAAGATAAAAACCACATGACATCATATCTAAAGATGAGCCTGAGTCCAGCTGGATGTCCCTTTAGTTCAGGTTTCCTCATCTGTGCGGCCCAGCAGGTCCACATCTGCATCCTCATGGCCAGAACGGATGCCATTCTAGGGCCGAGCTGTTTGGATGAAGCTTCCTCAGCGGGCTAAGAGCTTAGAACCTTTAGAGTCGAGCTCCCACCTGATCTTACATCATACCTAAACCTCCAGTATCATGTTGATTAAATGCAGCGTTCAGGCTCCTACATTACTTATTGTTCCTCTCCTACTTCACCTCTTTTATTGGTCAATTTACCTAAACGTTGAGCTTTTTTCTAACCCGTCCTGCGTATTAATTTAAAGGACATAAGCTGTGCTGTATGAATCAAATGGCCGTGAAACCTCTTTCATCTCTCGCTGAACTCAAAATGCTCCTGAGCTCTAATAAACTGCTGCAAATGTGTCTCAGCAGGCTCAGGTGCTGCTGCTGCTGCTGCTGCTCAGGCTGTTTGTTTACATCAGCCTCCCTCTCACCTCGCTCCCTCTCTCTCTCTCTCTCTCTCTCGCCCTCCTCCTCACCTCGCTCTCTCTCTCTCCCCCCTCCCCCCTCTCTCTCCCCATCACGGCCGCGCCCGTGCTTATCACGCGCTCATAAATGTAAGATTCCAGCCTTTCCGTGTCAACAAGAAATCTTGCACGACGCAGCAGGAATGATCTCAGAGTGGAGTCTCAGCTCCCACATGCCAGACCTCTGAGATTGCACTTTCCTCTTATACTTTTCCTTTACATGCAGATAGGCCCGCACACACACACACACACACACACACACACACACACACACACTTGTACATGGACTCACACGGAGGAGGATTGTGATTAGGCTGCATCCTGAGCTGCCACCCACAGGACCCAGGGGAGAGATGAATTTGAAAAGACACTGCAGCACCGATATGAAGCGGCAGCACCGGCGGCCCGCAGGGACCTCGGTTAAGACCCACGAGCCAGAGATTGGACACCGTCAGGCGAGGATAAACTGATTTTGAAGAAGACGGGGAAAGGCCCCTGCTTATCACATGCAAAGTGTGTGTGTGTGTGTGTGTGTATGTGTGTGTGTGTGAGAGAGAGAGCTGTGCAGCAACTCCAATCCTTCATTAAAGAGGTCCTGCAGCACACACACACACACACACACACACACAATTCAGACATAAACAGAGGCTCTAAACAGATCAAATTCATTCACTGCTCTGTGGAGAAACTGGCTGAAGATGTAACATCAATAATTGAGGAGAGAAGCAGGAGCAGGAACTCCACAACATTTTGCCGATTCTCCTGTTCTCCTCCTCTCCTCCTTCAGTCTGTAGCACGTTCACACACCACACATCCATAATGAATGATACCAAGAGAGAGAGGGGGGGGGGAGAGAGGGAGAGGGAGAGAGGGGGAGAGGGAGAGGGAGGGAGAGACTGGGAGAGAGAGACAGGGAGAGAGAGAGAGGGGGGAAATATAGAGAGAGGGAGAGAGATAGAGAGAGGGAGAGAGAGAGCGAGGGAGAGAGGGGGAGAGGGAGAGAGAGAGAGAGAGAGAGAGAGGGAGAGAGAGGGAGAGAGAGAGGGGGGGAGAGAGAGGGAGAGGGAGAGAGGGGGAGAGAGGGAGAGACTGGGAGAGAGAGACAGGGAGAGAGAGAGAGGGGGGAGATATAGAGAGAGGGAGAGAGATAGAGAGAGGGAGAGAGAGAGCGAGGGAGAGAGGGGGAGAGGGAGAGAGGGGGAGAGAGAGAGAGAGAGGGAGAGAGAGGGAGAGAGAGAGAGGGGGAGAGAGAGAGAGAGAGAGAGAGAGAGAGAGGGAGAGAGAGAGCGAGGGAGAGAGGGAAAGGGAGTGAGTGATAGAGAGAGGGAGAGAGGGAGTGAGAGAGAGAGATAGATAGAGAAAGAGAGAGAGAGAGCGAGAGAGAGAGAGGGAGAGGGAGAGAGAGAGGGAGAAAGAGAGAGAGAGAGAGAGAGAGAGAGAGAGAGAGAGAAGGGGGGGAGCGAGGGAGAGAGGGAGAAAGAGAGAGGGGAGGAGAGGAAGCCGCTGAAAACACTGGAAGAGAAATCGTGGAGGGAGAAATAGAAACTAAGCTGAGCCGCTCCCAGCTCATGATTGGCTTCATATGTTCTCCTGTCATTTCAGGAGTTGTTATGTGAAGACAGAGAGGGAGGAGAGAGGATG
>NW_027466918.1:367500-377500 GCF_046128005.1 Genypterus blacodes
TCACATTATGCCGCCGCTCCACTTCTATTCAGTGTGTGGCAGCGTGTTGGTCCACCGCTCTGCTGCTCGCACGTCTCCCCCCGTCACACTCAGACTGTCTGCCATCCTGCCCCTGTGTGTGTGTTTGTGTGTGTGTGTGTGTGTGTGTGTGTGTGTGTGTGTGGTCCACTGTCTTATCGCTGCGGCCCTGAAGGAGCCCGATGGTGACGTGCCTGTGTGTCTGACTGAACTCTGTTAAAGTGAAATCAGCGTTTTAATATTTGTCGATGTGTTTGCTGGTTGGTTACTTAACACACACGGCCTCCGGAGATCAAACTCTTCTATTGAGTAACGGACAAAAATGGCAGAAATAGCAAAACACAAAAGCAAAGACGTGAAGCAATTCACTTCACTGTGCCTGCAAACAACCAGGAAACACTGGGGGCAAAGGTCAGAACAAGATTATGACAGATTTTAGTTCTGTCCTCCGCTTCTTTGGGTTCATTTGCATAAGCAATGAAACAAAAACAGCTGGACGTCTCTCTCTCTCTCTGTCACTCTCCCTCTCTCTGTCTCTCTCTCTCTCTCCCTCTAACGCTGTCTCTCTGTCTCTCTCTGTGTGTCTCTCTCTCCCTCTCTCAGTCTCTCTCTCTCTCTCCCTGTCCCCCTCTCTCTCTCTCTCTGTCACTCTCCCTCTCTCTGTCTCTCTCTCTCTCCCTCTAACTCTGTCCCTCTGTCTCTCTCTGTGTGTCTCTCTCTCCCTCTCTCAGTCTCTCTCTCTCTCTCTCTCCCTCTCTCTCCCTTCTCTCTCTCTCTCCTCTCTCTCTGTCTCTCCCTCTCTCTCCCTTCTCTCTCTCTTTTTCTGAGGACTAATCAATGCCCCCTCAGATTCAGGTTCAGGTTCAGGTGGGACTCCACTGGTCCACAGACTTTGGGCCGGGGTCCAAAGCGTTGTTCCTGTGAAGCTCCTCTATCTGCTGCCTGTCAGCGATGAATCACCGATGCGTGCCGTCGCGCTAATACATCATCAATGAAACATCCAGTCTGTCTGCTCTGGGGTCGGATGAAGGTCCGGACCGGACTCTCGCTTGAGACGGACAAAGCGCTCAGAGCGATCCGGCTGAAACGGCTCAGGCAGGAGGTTTCCACGGGTTTAACACTGTAAGATCTTATCTAGGTAAAATCAATGGACTCCGGTCTTCAGATCAAAGCTGGGGAGTGGAAAGCAGAAACGTCGTGAAGCAGAAATAAAAAGTCCTGAAGTCTTCGCTCCTTCCCAGCCCAGTAAAGGTTTGGGAGCTAATTGGAATTTTGCCGTAAAGCTCTGCGTAATTCCTTCCATTTGAGTAATAACACAGCGTAGTTCATTCATTTTCCACTGACTAAGACCTGGGTTACCACAGGAGAGCGGAGGTATTGTCGTGCCGCCATCATTACCTCTGTTAACTGTGGCAATCAGAAATGATCCAATTAGCAGAATCAAAACTGCATCTTCCAGATTATCCTCTCCTCCTCAGAGAGGTGACAGATGCTTTTGGGCTAGAGCCATTTTCCTTCAATCCCCGGGAATCAAACAATCTGCTCGCTCGTGTATAATGTGCGGCGCCGCGGGAGCCGAGGGGACGCCGGTGACAACGCCGTGCTGCCACACTCCTGTTGATTGCGCTCAGCTATTTCAAAGGCTGTAATTGCGTATAGAGTTGCCGGATTCGTGCCGTCGCTTCAAAGGACGTAGCAGAGTCTTTTGTTTTGTGTTTTTTCTGCATTTTATTCCAGGACGTTCGCCTTTGCTGTTTTAATGAGCACGTTTAATAGCTAATTGGGAGATTAGCCTTGTTGCCTGCAGGCTGGAAACGAGCTCCCCTGCTGCGCTGTTTGCTATTTGAATCCAAAGTTCAGGCCGCCGCCGCCGCTCAGCTCTGCTCTCTACTCTGCTGTCTTTGTTGGTCTGCGGGAAAATGGATCTTGATCCAGAGCTGCAGGCATTAACCGGATAATTCAGTGTTTTTCTCACAGAAAGACGAGCTTTGTCACAAAACATGGGATGGAGAAGAAGAAGTTTGTCTCTGTTATCTGCTCGGCCGTGACGATCTTTAAATGCCAGCGATGCCGAGCCTGTTTAGCTGTTAAAGCCGCCGGTCGAGGGCGCCGCCGCACCGCCCCGTGATGATAGATGCGGTTACTATGACGGCACATCCAGACCGGTTTCATTTTCTGGACAGCAACTTTGTAATAAACTGAAATTATGAGGGGCAAATAAAAACAAACATTGAGTTGTAACTGTGTGTTTACTGAGTCAGGACGACTTCACGCCTCAGGTTCAGAGACATGACCCACATATGGGGAGGGAAAATGGTCAGGCTAAGCTCAGTCAGGCTAAGACAGCAGGTCCAGGCCGAGAGCACAACCGAAACGAAGGAAGGACAAAACGTAGCCAGGAAGAAAAGGTAGTTAGAGAAGGAGTCAAAGGAGTGAACTGAGGGATGAAAGCAGAGGACTTGGCGTGCGTCTCCATCAGGATGATCTCAGCGCTGTAACATCTCAGCCATTTTTCATATTTGACACAGAAATGTCACGCCGTGTCCCCCTGCACGCCGCACAGAGGCTGGGCTTGTTCAAAATAAGACAATATGGCATTCTCCTCGTGTGTGTCGGCGCCGCAGCCCACGCATTCCTCTCTCCCCTCACATCCAATATTCTGCTGCGGGCAAAACACGCAGCCGCTCTCTCTCTCCCCCCCCCCCCCCCCCCCCCCCCCCTCTCTCTCTCTCTCTCCCGCCACACGTCTCCTATCAGAGCTTCCTGCGGCGCAGACCTGCCCCCATAGACAGGTGGCTTATGGGATTTGCGGTCCCTCATCACGGCCGGGCTCTCCCTCTGAGCTCCACTTAACCTCCGGCGGTCCCTGCTTGTGGAGCACTGACGAGGTGTGTGTGTGTGTGTGTGTTGTTTGGTAGCTTTTTTTCCCGCCCTGATCCATCTCTGGTTTCTTTGATGATAGACTGCGGCGTTTCCAATTGAATTCAAGGCCCCGAGAGTCCTGAAAGCAGTTTGCCACATAAACACAGGTCAGCCCGTTTATTATATCTATACACACCTCGAGTACACTCTCAGGTGTGTGTGACGTGGGGCCGTGAGCGTCGTGGCGGTCATGGGGGTCAAGAGCGGGGAGACGGTGTAGGAGCTTCACGCCTCACAATCCTGATGCTGGAGGACAGGAAGTGTAACCACGGACCTTTACATTTAGGGAACTATTTAAACAGCTCTAAGGAGTTCAAGCATCTCAGGGTCTTGTTCACAAACCAATAACTTAATCAATTGTTTCTTGGCTCGCTGCCCAACTTACAAAGAAATCTAGCTGAAAATCTCTCAGCAGTTTTGTGATCCTGCTTACTTAGACACACACACACACACACACACACACACACACACACACACACACACACACACACACACACACACACACACACACACACAGGTCCAGCTCCTCTCTATGGCACTGACAGTAACTTGGCCGGAGCGTCTGTCTGTCTGTCACATGCCTGTTGGGTTTGTGCTTCTTCTGGAAACCACAGCACGCTCGCCATGTCAGCCCTAATGGTGAATCTGCTCTTCTCGTCGGAGCGAGCGGAGCAACCGGGCCAATTCCTAAAATGGGAAAGACATCGAGAGGAAAAAAAAAGAGGAGGAAAACCTCAGCAGACGTGCAGTTACATGCTTTTTCCAGCGCAGCAGCAGCAGCAGCAGCAGATCGGTCCCTGCTATCTCAGGACAGATGTGCTGTCGTGATGGCAGCGGCACAGCGAGTCGTTTCTCCGTCGCTCCCCGCGGACGAGGCTCCTCGCCAGGCACAATGCCCGCTGATTGGCTGCAGCCACCGACTCAGAGCTTTGGCCCGCACGTGGAGTGTCTGAGCAAAGTGGCTACCAAGATACAAACGAAAATGAGTTGCCCACTTAACCAGCTGCACAATGTCGGCCAAGATCACAGAGCGGGCTGGGATTCTGAGCGTTATGGCCGCTCTTTGCTTCTCTGAGGTTTAGGTGAACGCTGACAGGACAGTACTCAGAGTGAACTCCTAACGCCACAGTCGATAAAGTACAAAGTACAAAGGATTCATAGTTTTATTTAATTTCCTTCCCTTCTCTCCTGAGCTACACACCTTCTTGTCTGCACACAGGTGGGAGAACATGAACACCTTCCCGCCCTTGGTTCCTTCTCTCCATCTGCTCATCACTCTGACTGAACTATTCCATCTGTGTTTCCTTACTTACCTCTCCTTGTTTCTCATCACTTACGTCTTTCCCTGCGTCCTGTGGGCTTTGGACGTTTGTTTACCTTTCCTTCATTCAAACATAAACTGAGGATCTTGATTTGTTGTTGTTTTTTCACATAAAGTAAATTATCTTCTACCTTTTTATGACAGTTTTCAGATCTGAATCTATTCCACGTTTGGATTCATTTAAAGATGCTTTAGAGCTCAAAATCCCAAAGTTTGTCTGCACATGCATCAAGCAAGCACCAGCCATCAATCACGCCATGTTTCTATGGAGCAAGCATGCAGTGAAATGATGAAGAGCTCCCAGGCGCAGATGCTCCTCCCTGTTGCCGCAACACATGGCCGTCAAGTTTGCCAAAGTTTCCTCGCACTGTAGCTGGCTTACATACTTGATATTCCTCGCACTGCGTCCGCATGTGGGCGTGGAACAGCTGTGATGAGTCCAGGTCCCCGAGCGACAGAGCCGACGGAATGAGAATGTGTGCTCAGTCTTCACCCACGCCCCCTCACGGCTTTCCGTTTCCTGCACACTGGAAAAAGAAAAGTCCATAATAACAAGCAGCAGAGTGTGTGTGTGTGTGTGTGTGTGTGAGTGTGTGTGTGTGTGTGTTTCACCCTTTATGTAATGGCACATCAACACCTTTGTGGGTCTAAAATGCTGCAATAAGTGGACACAGCTCATGTAAACAGAGAGAAGTGACCTTAGAATTACAACTGTGAGCGTTTAAACGGAGCTGATTAGAGGTCTGTACGGGCTAAAGTTTGGATCTGATCCGACACCGAGCAGAAGCAAACCAATCTGTGCTCAGTTAGTTTGCGAAATAAGAAATTCGAGCCGGAGGAAGCGATCCAGAATAGAACCCACGGTCTATGCGGTCGGCCCGAACCGATCCAAACAGAGAAGGAAAGGGCCGACGCAGACGGCGGCATCAGAGCCCGACGGGGTTCCACCTGGACCCGCTCGAGTATCAGACACATTCACAACACACACATCCCTACGTGGACCCCGTTAGACTGAAGCTCATTTGGACACGGCCACACTCCGGTTGTCTCTCCTCGTACTCACTCGGTCCAAACAGGAAGCGTCCGGGGGTTTGCAGATCTCGCTAATTAACGACGCTCGTCATTATTTTCTAATCAAACACCGGGGAGAAGGTCAGCGGTCGTGTGTAGTGATTTCTCTAATGCCACTTGTCCGGGACGTCGGCGTGTGACGAGTCGACAGGACGCACGACCGACAACAACAACAACAACAAGACAACGTCAACAAGTGTCCTCAGCTCTGAACGTGGTCAAGCTGACATTTCAGATATGAGTATAGACGATATGTCAGTGTGATCGGCCCGCTCGCTGACGGACTGCTGACATTTCTCCACGCAGTCGCTCCCTGATTGAAATTCATACCGACGGCTGATGATCGCAGGAAGGATTTGGGTTTATTTATGAAACTTTAAAAGGTTTCGATCGTCTAAAGTCTGAGTCTAATCTAGTTTCCCTCTTTACATGAAACCAGCTCACATGTCTCTTTACTCTGGAGCCAAGAGTGGAACAGCTGAGCCAGAGTCCCCACCCCCACTGCCACATCCACCTGGGGAGGAAATAGGACATTCCTCCTGCTGGTTCAGGCCACAAGAGGAAATGGAACAATATACCTCAGAAATAACAAGAGGAGGTCATCACTGCGACGGCTGCCATTGGAGGAGAGAGAGAGGCAGGAGCAGAGAGAGAGAGGGCCGAGGACAGAGAGAGAGAGGGCCGAGCAGAGAGAGAGGGCCGAGCAGAGAGAGAGGCAGGAGGAGAGAGAGAGGCCCGAGCGGAGAGGACAGAGCACAGAAAGAGCTTTTGATGGCTGAATCGGTTGGTTCAGTGAGGTCCTCTAAGGTCACCCTCACACCTATACCATGGGGTCCGGAGCAGACGTGACCGCAGTGCCTCTCCGCCTTGTTTTTCCCTCAATGTCACACATAACCTCTGACCTCTGAACCTCAAACATGAAGCTAGAATGGAAGAAAAGGACCTGAGGAGTCGGAGCGACCTGAGACTCTCTGAACCCTCACACTGGTTTGGGCGTGAACTTGCTTGATTGCTCTTGATTTGAAAAATGCTTCTTCTGCTAAACTGATTAGTTTCAACATCAGAGAACGCCATCATGAACTTTGCACTAAAACAAACACAATCACAACATCACCAATCAACACAAATCAACTTTGTTTGAGCTCACACAATCTAAGCTCCTCCCCAATCCAAACCACTGACTGATGAAGTAAATCACATTAATATGCAACAAGAAAACGATAACAGATAAAACGTGTGACTGATATTTGGCTCCTTCTCCTTCTTCTATTTGCTTCATTAATGTCCGTCTCTTCTTGAAGCTGAGTTCCAGCAGTGGGGACTTGGCATGAAGCCTGTTGACTGCAGAGAAGTGTAAAGTCCTGGCATGCGGCCGGCACGGAATTAAATTTAACAGCCCGCAAACACGGCGGTTAACTGTTTAAGGTCCAGTTCACCCGGCAAACAAACTCATATTTCTGTTTTACTGCTGATTTCTAGCGACAGAAAACAACAGGAAGTGGAAGTCTGGGCTGTAATCTTGGTTTGAAACGTGTGGAGGTGTGATCTCCTGAGTCAATCAACTGATTAATCCTCTGATTTACTGGCAAGAATATGACGTTTCCTCACAATTCATCTCTGCTTTTCACAGTTTAGCAGCTTTTAATGCTAAATCTGAGTGTTCACATGTTTGATGGGGGGTCTAGCAGGTTTGTGGAGAGAATCTAATGGATCCTTTTTGGGGTCAGGCCCTAACAGGAGCAGAATGAGTATAAAAGAAGACTCCAAGGCCTGAATATCCTCGCTAATGTATGTGAGAGAATCTAAATGGATGTTTGCACAGGGATGTTTGAGGAGGAAATGTATCGTAAGCGCTGCCTCACCTATTCAGTAAACACAGCAAGCGTCTCCTCGCCTTGTCCTCTGCCTCCGCTGAGTGCAATAAATCAGAAAAACCAGCAGAATGGCCTCATAATGGGATAGAGGCTGCAGTTTGAGCCAATCCTGTGTTGTGATAACTTTGCTGCATTAGCTCAGCCAGCAGTTTGCAGCGCGTGGGCTTCAGTCTTTACCACAGTGCGGAAAATACCCACTGACTCACCGTAAAGCTTCTCTGTGGGCTCCCCCCACTTCAAAACACCAGATTCTGGCAAATTACATAAACATATTGTGATCGACCGCAGCAGGGGCGTCGGCTTGGACAACTTATCAAAACATCGCCGCGTGAAGTCAAAGCCGAGCCACTGAACCGTCTCACACATGCTTGAACACACAACGCCATCGGCTCTGCAATATTTAGGGTTTAACTTCTTTTGTTCTTTCTTTCTTTCGTTCGTTCGTTCGTTCGTTCGTTCGTTCGTTCGTTCGTTCGTTCGCTCTGCCTGGAGATGGAACAATGTGTAGAGAAATGGTTGTGATATTAGCAGAGATCATAATCTGTGCAGGTGTTTCAGAGATTGAGTGGTTTGCAGGACGTCTGGATGTCGTCTCTCTCTTCTGACTGAACTGTTGTACCACACAAACCCTCATTTGTGCGCGGGGAGGCTGGCTTCTTGTGTTTGCTCGGGCAGAAGTGTTTCTCACTTGGCAGTTTTTCAGCCGACGTGGCCTGAAGATGAATCTGTTGGCTGTGTGACAAACCTGACAATCATCCAGGACCCACAGCCCCCCCGCTGACACACCGCCCAATTACCAGCTCATACCAACGCTGTGACTGTGTGTGTGTGTGTGTGTGAGAGAGAGAGAGAGAGAGAGAGAGAGAGAGAGAGAGAGAGAGAGGGGAAGGGTGTGAGTGATGGATCAAACTGCTGCTAGAATCACATGCATGTGAGCAAGTATGTGTGCACAAGTGTGTATGTCTATGTATACACTGTATGTGTGTGTGCGTGTGTGTGTAGGTGTAGCCACATCTGTGATGGATCAAGTTATCCCTAGAATGGCATTAATGTGGGCGAGCATGCCTGTGTGTGTGTGTGTGTGTGTGTGTGTGTATGATGGATCAACCTATCTCTGGAGAGGCAGGATGACAGAGGGGAGCTAAGCATGGTGAAAATGGGAGAATGTTCCGGTGCTGTGACCGAAGTTCAGACGTGTTGTGGCTTCTAAAAGAGAGAAGACGCTCGAGAACATATGACACAAAAAAAAAAGAGAGAGAGAGAGAGAGAGAGAGAGAGAGAGAGAGATAGATAGATAGATAGATAGATAGATAGATAGAAAGATAGATAGATAGATAGATAGATAGATAGATAGATAGATAGATAGATAGATAGATAGAAAGAGCAGACACAGAGCAACATTAGTAACCCACCTTTGTCACCCTGGACCTCCTGAACTTGATTCATGGTTTTTAATGCTCAGAACGCTTTACAACACTTTACTCAAGGGCTGAACACGTTAGCATTGGTTGTGACCTAGAAGCGAAGTGAAGTTCTCCTGGGAGGATTTAATAATTAATCAATAACAAATGACTTCTTTTTGAGATAAAGAAGCAGATTAACAGCCTGTCTCCTTCAGAGTAAGAGTCCCGTTCATAAACTGTGCCAGCTCGTGAGACCAGCAGGCTGTGATGTGGAGCAGATGTGAGACCGACTGACAGACAGACAGACAGACAGACGGACAGACAGAGAGCATGGAGACGGATGAACATCTCTCCTCCCCGGGGCAAAGAGGCGAGAGAGAGGCGTCCCATCCGGAGAGGAGAGCGGGCAGTAAAACACTCTTAAACGCTGAGAAGAAGAAGAAGCCCCGCCAGGCCGCAGCTGCTGTCATTACCACATGGCAACTAATTGATTAGAGGGAGCACCCGCTGGTTGAGGATGGGGGGGGGGGGGGGGGGGGGGGGGGGGTTGAGAGATTGGGAATAAATGTGAGCTGAGCGAGGGGGAGGGGAGGGGAGGGGAGGGGGAGGTTGTGCTGGATCAGAGGACAAGATAGGTGAAGGAAAGGACGTAAGAGCTAAAAGAGACGTGTGTGTGTGTGTGTGTGTGTGTGTTGTGTAGGAGTGAGAAGTGAGGACGTTACTCATCAGCCATTACTCAGGACACAGAGTGATGCTGCAGCGCGTCCATTAGTCTCTGGAATGAGACGGTGTGTAGGTGTATGAACGAGGCATCAGTCAGGCGTGCTGGACGCTCCTCACTCTGAGGCCATGCATCAGATCAGACCTGGACTCACCTCAGCCTCAGACAGCATCGGGCCTGACCACGCCAAACAGCTGAGGATGGACGTCACGGAGGGGAGGAGCGTCAATCAGGGCCTGACGAGCGGCAACGGAAACGTTTAACAAAGAGAACCTGCTTTCATTCTGTCCTGATGTAGAAACTAAAGAGTCTGAGTCATGTTTGCTTCTACGTTCTGGAGGATCTGAATGTGAGAGAGACTGAGGCTGAGGGCTAAAGGTTGGGTTTGCTGCTCAGGCTGCAGGATCAGGGACATGCTCCTGTTCTCTTCTTCTTGTTCTCTTCTTCTTGTTCTCTTGCTCTTGTTCTCTCCTGCTCTTGTTCTCCTGCTCTTGTTCTCTTGCTCTTGTTCTCTTGCTCTTGTTCTCTTCTTCTTGTTCTCTTGCTCTTGTTCTCTTGCTCTTGTTCTCTTCTTCTTGTTCTCTTGCTCTTGTTCTCTTGCTCTTGTTCTCTTCTTCTTGTTCTCTTGCTCTTGTTCTCTTGCTCTTGTTCTCTTCTTCTTGTTCTCTTG
>NW_027466918.1:382500-391499 GCF_046128005.1 Genypterus blacodes
CCCTTTGCCTCTGTCACAGATTTGTAAAGGATGACACATCTCAGCCTCCTGATTCTCAGTCTGTAGCTTCTCTGGATGACTAACAAAGCAGGTCGTTGGTTCTGAGGTCATCACGTTCAGCGCCACCCTCTGCCCGGCTGGATGTCCAGGGTCAGGGGAAGAGACTTTGGCCAGAGCAGGATGACTAAGCAGTGAGCGAGTTCAGCCTCAGCTCTGTGCGAGCTTTTAAAGACGCCACTCTGAGCGGAGAGCCTGGTAATTACACCCAGCAGCTCTCCTGCCATAAAGTGAGCCAGCATATGAAGTGGATATGAAGCGCCGCTCGGCCCGGTCTCAGCGGATAAATAAATGTTAAACCGAGGATTAAAGGTTTGAAATGAGAATGTGTTGGTTTGGACAAACAACAAACAAACAAACAAACACTCCCAGGAAACTACAGATTAATAAAAGATCAAGGTGGAGGAGCGCTGGCTAATACTTCATCCTGATGCTTCACAGCGGAGCATCGATGCATACGTGAGGAGGAATGATGCCAGCGTTCATGCGTCTTATCACTATGAGTGTTCCACAGCTTTGCCTTGGGTCGAGAGTAAAGCCCTGAGCGCCGAGGGAGCGTGGCTCAAACATAAAGGCTGGCTGAGGTCAGTGATGTATTCGCTCCATAGGTTTGCTCAGTGGCTCTCGTGGGGACTAAAGCCTGTCTGAGGGTGCTGAGGGTCAAACGGGGAGCTGATGGATGTTGCTGTTGCTGTCAGTCCGTTGGACGGGCAGGCGAGCAGGAGCTCAGACGTCCATTAGACAGATATCGATGTCAGACACAGAGCGTGGAACCAATGACACATAATGGAGGCATCCGTCAGTCCAGGGTGGAATCTGTCTGCTGGCCTGACGAGACGGAGCTTCGGCTTTGATCCTCCGCCTCAATCCTGCTGCTTGTTTGTGTTGTTGGTCATTTAGGAGCAAGGAGGAGATTTCTCTTATTTAAAGGAACGTCAGATTAGGCTGCAGGTCCATTTTCAGGTTTTTCACTGCAGAACCAGAAGCGTCGATGTTGCAGAAGAAGTTACTCTGTAGTTTCTTCCCTCAGTTTGCCAGTTTGCACACTCAATGTACTTTTGATTCCCTCAATTTATTCCTTGGTAATTGAATATTGGAGCAGAACGTGTGCTGGATTGTGTGCGCTTGTTGTTGTTGTTGTCGTCCAGTCGTTCATTACAGCACCATCAGCTAAGAGTCTGGCGTGAATGAACACAGAGTTGTGCGTTTTGTCTCATTTGCTTCCTGACGTCCCTGTGTGTGTCCCTGTGTGTGTGTGTGCCTGTGTGTGTGAGCCCAGAGATCCCCCTCTGACACATAAGAGCCAAATATATTGTGGCACTTTTATTTCTATGCAGTGAGATTTGTTGACAGAGTGAAACTATCAGCTGGGTGTATTCTGCTTCAGGGTGACATTTTAAAACTGAGCACGCTGTCAATCACAGCCCACAAACACAGCTGCTGCTTTATAAACACTCAGGCAGTAGCTTCAGACTCCTGCAGGCAAACTTTAAGTAATATAAGTGATAAACTGGGCTCTATACTTCTAACAGGTCCATCAATGCAAACTTAACCTGTGACCTTTAACCTTTAACAACGTCGTTCTAATGGCCTTTGTTCTCATTCAGAGTCTGTTTGCATGACGGTGCATCCGAGACTTTAATTACAACTCAACCAAACTGGGATGTGACTCCAGAGGATTTAATAAAGTTCAATTAAGTTCAATTAACCCTAATTACTCAAAGGTTTATTAAAAGTGTTATTAAAAAGTTCATCTCTCCAACTTTGGCTCTGCTGTTGTCTTGGTGATGAAGTCATCGGCCTCCATCGTTTACATGGCACAGCGCCGCCTTCATCGGTTCAGTTTGTGTGATTTGTTTACGCAAAGTGAGCATCGGCATGGAAACAAACAAGGCTGGACTTTAAACGGAGAGATGACGATGCACAAAATCACTGAAAGAAACTGATGAAACGTACAGATTGATTATAAAGCCAAACGCTGGTGAAATCAGCTGATGGTCTCTAATAAGAAGGTGGCCCTCCTCATGTTTGTGTCTCAGCAGAGGCAGAGAGTCTTCCTCACTAAGACGATCTCACTGAGGTGGAGTCCAAACAACATTTGGGACACTTTTTCGAAAACAACATTCCAGGAGAAATCATTAGCACCTGATCCCTTTGAGCCAAAGGAGCGCCCACAACGTGATGAAGATCAGTCTGAGTGTTCCTGAGAGTACATTGGTCTGCTCGGGGCCTCTCGGGGTGCAGGCTGGCAGAAGGCTGAGCCTCTCACGGGGTGAACAGGTACACAGCAGCACAGACGGATGGATGGGAAGCCCAGCATCGTCTCAAAGCTCATCATTTAAAATCGATTCCTTTCCCATTGAAGCACGTTGTTCAGATTGAATCTGCGTGAGTGCTTATCAACAGAAAGGTTAAAGAGGATGGGTGTGTGTAGCTGCCATGTTGTGTTGTTAATGTGAAGCCCCCTCACCCTCCACAGATGTGCTTCATTTCTATCTAATTGAACTCTGCCCGTCTGTGATTGGTCCCCCGCTGTTTGTGAATGGGAACACTGGCTGGGAAATGTCATTCATGTGTTTGGCTCCAGCTTAGATTAAAGGTCCCATTATTGTCAAACGGCCTGCTGTTAATATCCCCAGGCACGTCGCTCTGTGGAGGTCAGCGTGTTAATAGATACGAGACGAGCGTATTAGCATGTGAGCCGCCGCACGCTGCCTGAGCCAGGGTCAAAGAGAGAAGATATATATGACACACTGGAACGTAAACACTTAAAGGAATGAATCCTTGTTGCTGTAATGCTTCAGAGTGCTAAAGAGACGCGGCAGTGCAAAGCATGATGTCTCTCAATTTCAACATTCATGCCTGAGAACATTTGGTGGAATAGAAAGCTCTAAAGCTCTAAAGCTCTAATGCTCTGGTTTAGGGTTGTTGTTGATGCGGGGGTGAAGGTTTGTGCAGGTTTGTTCTAATGTGAAGCCTTTTCTCTGAGTGCAAACACGGTGAAGAATAGACTGTGACATCCATAAATGTTAACCCAACGACAAATGGACATATTGGCTTAATTTCAGGCATATTGGACAGAAAGCAGAGCTGAACACAGACGGGGTAAACATGGAAATTGATGGCATTGATTGAATTACTGGGGACTGCCTCAGGTGATGATGAAGGGAAAAGAGTGCGGCCGGGTTTGTTTCCTGGTGACGCAGAAGAAGAAGAAGAAGAAGAAGAAGAAGAAGAAGAAGAAGAAGAAGCTTGCAGCCTTTGTTCTTCATTTGAAAAAGCTTTCCTGGATACAAAGTCTCTGTCTTCCCAACAGCTGATGTGCTCCGATGAGCTCACAGCGCCGCTATTGACTGAGACGGCTCACACGCTCCGTCATGCACGTATAGAATGGACGGCGTTGTAATAGCGAGTCCAGCAGAGTCCATTAAAGGGAGCGCTGGTCATTCGTTACCGCCGCGCGCGCGTGTGTGTGTGTGTGTGTGTGTGTGCCCTTTGGCAGAAATGGTCGATGGCAGAAAAATCGGTTTTCAATTGAACAGTTTGCCGGCCCAGTATGACAAATGTGTGCTGATGTCACTGCATTGATCCTGCATGGAGATAAAAGGCAGAGCAGGAAACACAGAGAAGAAGTAGAAGAAGAGGAACGCCACGGACAAGGCCGAGCTGCAGCCCAGACGATGAGCTCGACGCTGGTTTGTTAAATTAAAAGTGCTCGTCTCAGAATACATCAACCGAAGCAACATGAGTGTGTTTTTAAAAGCTTAATATCCCAAACAACATGAAGGCCTCAGATGAAGCCACACTCAGGGTTCATCTCTGTGGATCTAACGCACACAGGATGCACTTCCTGTCCTGTGTGTTGGCCTCTCACTCTTCCGATGGCAGCTTCCTGAGTCATCCATTCATGGGATACAACCCGGGGGTCAGGGGAGAGGAGAGATGACCTCCTATCCTCTGTGTCACACCGAATGAGACGCCACAGTTCACTAAAGGACAACAAAGCTGGTGTGTGACGGAAGGGAAGGCCTCTTACCTCAACTCCCTGGAAAGCCTGGGAAAATCTGGGAAAATCTTGGAAACTTTCCTACAAATCCACCAACAGTTACTCAGACCTCCTTTCCTGTAACGTTTAAACGCTTCGTCCAAACGTTTCCCTGTGGTTGACGGACTCTCAGGAAACATGAACACACACTGGCAGTAAACACACTCACACACACACACACACACATCCCCATGTTTTGGACTTAAACGTCTCTCCAGTGCTCAGAACAACATTCCTTCCTCCTCCATCAAACCTCATTACACATAAGTACAACGAAGTCTCACTTACAGCCATCGGCATGTGAGCCCGGCTGCCAGCAGACCCACTGGTTCAACCAAACAGGCCCACATCTCCTCTCCTCAGGCTGGGGGGCCAAACCCTGATGAAGCTCCTCTGATGGAGATTAATCAACCCTCCGAAGATGGTTTACTCCAATTTTTGTGCCAGCGAGCATTCCCCCCCCCCCCCCCCTCCTCCTCCCCGCTAATCTCTTCAAACATTTTCAGCCGAGCCAAACATGGACTGGTTTGAGTGATCAAGCTAAATTGCCTAAGAGGCCATTAATAGTTTATAGGGCGGCGGCTGATGAAAGACAGGCAAGAGGAGAAGGAGAGGAAAGCTAATTAAATCAGTGTCGGGGGGTCGCTGGTGTCTTGGGCTGGCATGGTGGGCCGTAAAGATTACCATTATCACTTTCATTACCCCGGCTGATTGTTTGGAAAAGGGTTGGGGGGGTGCGGCGGGGGCGCGTGGCACCAAATTGCCTCGCCGTCCCCGTTTACAAACCGCCGACAATTTCCATTATCATAAAGTTGCGATGCAGGTGGTGGAGGAATTTGATTTCACAAACAAACCCTCGCCCACCCTCTGCACTCTAATCTTCATGGCGTGCTTGATTTTTATAGATTTACAGGAACATTATAGAAACGGCTCCGTCAGGGACACTTCAAGCTTGCTTAGAGAGACAGATCGCCTCGGAACCGACTGAGGCTATCGCCACGGCCCCACACACACACACACACACACACACACACACACACACACACACATGCCGTCACACAGCCTGGAATGATACAAGACCCCTCTGTAAAATAAATGTGTTGTCCTAAAAAAGTTTCACCAAATTAACTTTTCCGCAGGCAAACACCAGAAGAAGACACAGGGCAACATGAGCAACCCACTCAAGTCACACCAATCCTGCTGAGAGAGCGGGAGCAGAGCAGCTGTGAGTGTGTGAGTGTGTTCTCTTACCTGCCCTCATCCTATAGAAGGTTGACATCATACACACTCACACAGGTGGAGAGGCGACCTCATACTGCTGTAACATCACGTTACACTCCAGCTCATCTGCTTGTGTTGATGTGTGTGTGTGTGTGTGTGTGTGTGTCGTCTGATGAAGAACAACATATGTTTGTGTGAACGAAGCCGTCCGTCTCTAATCCCCCCCCGGCTCAGCCGCTGTTTGCCCGGCAACGTAATAACGGGGACAACCTTGTTCCCATAGCAATCTGTAGTTCATTATTGGATGGCGGTTTGGATCGGGCCTGTAAGTCGTTCACGCGTTCTCTGCTCGTCCTCCCTCCCCCCCCCCCCCCCCCTCTCCCCGCCAGGTTCTGCCAGCCCGGTCACCTTAACGCAGCTCGCCACCGCTGGTTGGGGTTTATAAATATGCGCTAATGAGCCGGCCGCTGATTGTGCTGTGGCACACTTAGTCATTACCCCCAGATCACCATGGCGATGCTGCTGTGGAGGCGGGGCTGGATGCTGGACGATCATATAGAGCAGCGTTTATGCACAGACTGTAGATCTGAGCTAAACGCCTCCTAATGAGGACTCACTCACTCACACACACACACACACCGACACACACACACACACACACACAGACACACTGCTGCATCCTCACTGCCTCAAAGTTCTGATGAATTCTTATTTAAAAAAGTATTTAGACGGCACAATGTGTCATCCAAACGTAAACAAAAGGCCCACACACACACACACACACACACACACACACACACACACACACATGAATGCTTTAGACTCTAAGCTGTCATCGCTGCAGACGGGTGTGTAAAGTCACAACTTAACAGCTGTATGATGCAGTTAGACACACACACACACACACAGTCAGACCCCTGACACACACAGTAACATTAGTGATCATTCATAAAGGCCACATTGGCACCATAATCACTCCAGCCTTAATGAGGAGAATCATTCATCCTTCAGCTCTCTGCTCCCGTCTCCTCAGGTTCCTTTAATTGAATATCTGACTGCTGCCCTGTACATTCTGTCTGTGTGTTACAGGCAGAATAAAGACTCCTATATTGCTTGAATGTTGACAAATGGGGCTGAGATTGGAGGGTGACAGGAGATACAATACAGGGAGAGAGAGGGAGAGAGAGAGAGAGAGAGAGAGAGAGAGAGAGAGAGAGTTTTCCATCGCTGAGCCCCTGGAGTTTTCCTACAATATGAACAAAAGGTGATTCTAACGATCCAAACGTCTCGGCTAACGACGGGGCGTTGGCAGACCGGGCACAGAAATCAGCTTATGGCCCATTGTTGCCGGGCAGTGTGTGAGCCGCCGCCTTCCCTCCTTCCTGTCCTCTGGACGGTGCAACGAATGCTTGAGGTGGAGCGCCGCACTGAGCGAGAGGAGTAGTTTTGCTTTGTTTCATTAACAGACGCAACCGCCACTTTCGGAAAAGTTTGTGCCCATCCTCATTTCTGTTTCCTCCATCAGGACTGTGCCTGTCTCCAGGACGATGACGTCACCGAGCTTTGAGGACCTCAGAGGGCTGGAGAAAGAATCAGAGCCCTTTAAAGTGAAACCACGACGACCGTGTCAAATAAAGCCGTCAGATCTTTGACATGCGTCCAGATGTTTGTTTGAAGTGCATGGATGGAATAAACGGGATTCAATTCATCAAACATACAGGGCTTCATAGGAGAGGTCAGAGGTCATTTATACTCTGAGCATGACCGAGTGAACTGACTCAGGCTCACGCACTCTGAGGTGGAGTGGGCGGAGTTATGATGATCTCAATAGAATCGTGGCGTCACAGGGACTTCACGTCTAACGCACAGTGCCTTGCTAAAGGGCAGCAGGGTTATGGGCTGATTCCCCGTCTAATCACAGTTGTAGTTTGCGCGTGACAGTACTGATGAGCCACACACACGGCACCGCAAACTCTGACTGATTGACGTTTGACCCCATGCTGCCTGACCTTTGGAATGAATGAGGATGGAGGGAGAGCGGGAATTGGCCCGTCAGCACGCCGTCACACACACACACACACACACACACACAGATTTGCTTTCTCTGCACAGCCTGTGAACGTCTCTTAATGCGGGCCGATTGAGCGGTGGCCCTCTGGAAGGCGTGGAGGCGTGAGCAGGAGTCCAGGCTCCCGTCAGTTGAAGGGTAAACCGGTTTGTGAATCGGATCTGTGGGCCGTTTCTTTCTCTCCCTGTGTCGCTCTGCTGCCAGGCTCTGTCATGGAAAAACAGAGCCGGTTCAGGTCCTGGGACGAGAACAGTCTGTGTGTGAGTGTGTGTGTGTGTGTGTGTGTAGGAGGAGGAGGGGGTGTGTTTGTCTGTGTGCCATTTTGGTGCCTTTGTGTGTGTGTGTGTGTGTGTGTGGAGTGTTTGTACGTGAAAGGGAGCTATTGTGGGTTGCTGCCTTTTACACACACACACACACACACCCACCCACACACCCACACATCCCACACATCCCACACACGTGTTCCTGCGCCTGTTTGCAGTGGAATGTGATCAATGGTGCGTTCTCGGCGTGCGGACGATCCCACATCAGAACATCGGCGTCTCATTTCCCCGTATCAATTAGTCGACTGCTGCGACAAACAGGAGGGAGAGAGAGAGAGAGAGAGAGAGAGAGAGAGAGAAAGAGAGAGAGAGAGAGAGGGAGGGAGGGAGGGAGAGAGAGAGAGAGAGAGAGAGAGAGAGCAGGAGTGGGTTTGAAAATAGCTCGAGCTGTAAATAGTTCACGTGGGGCTGGAGCCTCTCCCAGCATGCACTGGGAGAGAGAGGGCAGACCCCAGGATAGGAACACCTGTCTGTCACAGCACACACACACACACGCAAATTTACATCGACAGGGAATTCAGAGTTTCCATTCCGCCGAATACACCTGCTCCATTTTCCTCCCACACACACACACACACACACACACACACAGGTTGGAGTGTATCTCAGTAACCTCTGACTTCACGGCGTGGTGTGGTACAGAGACCTGCAGACGCTCTGGCACTCAGACTGTGTTTGGCCTGACTTCCTGTTATTTCATCTCAATCTAAATCCCTCAGCCTCCTCAGGGACGGACAGACGGACAGACGGACAGACGGACAGACGGACGGACGGACAGACGGACTCATATTCTGAATACTGACGTTCCTCTGCTGCAGCCCAACCCTGTGAGGGCTCGACCGCATCTGTACCTCCACTCCCACTCAGGGAGTTCCTCCAGAAATGTACACTATGTGTCTGACAGGGGGGAGGGAGGGAGGGAGGGAGGGAAGGAGAGAGGGAGTGAGAGGAGGGAGAGAGGAGCGGGCCTCCCTGAATCACCCCATACGACTTTAATATAGCGTGTGTGTTTACCCTCTAATGCACTGTGCAGAGGAAATGAGTTTGAGTTGCAGAGAAGAAAGAGAGAGCGAGAGAGAGAGAGAGAGAGAGAGAGAGAGAGAGAGAGAGAGAGAGAGGGAGAGAGGTAGGGAGGGAGGGAGAGAGAGAGAGAGAGAGAGAGAGAGAGGGAGAGAGGTAGGGAGGGAGGGAGAGAGAGAGAGAGAGAGAGAGAGAGAGAGGGAGAGAGAGGGAGAGAGAGAGGGGGGGAGAGAGAGAGAGAGAGATAGGGAGGGAGAGAGAGAGA
>NW_027466919.1:0-32500 GCF_046128005.1 Genypterus blacodes
TAGATTTGTAATTGCTATGAACAATCACTGCAGCTTTGGCTACAAACTGTACACGTGCATTTGTGTGTGTGTGTGTGTGTGTGTGTGTGTGTGTGTGTGTCAGCCATGCTCTGCAGGAAGGCCCTATGATTTCCTGAAGCCACCAAAGCGTGAAGCAGCCGCAGCAGAAACATGAAACCCAGCAGAATCCAAAATGCCGTGAAGCCTGCAGCCACTCCCAAAGGGTTAATCGCGTGTGATTGGCTCCATTAGTCCTGCCGTTAACAGTGACGGGCTGAGGGGTGGGCGCGGTTAGACCGCCAGCAAATCAAAGGGCCCGTCTGGATGGGGAAGTAGGAGGGGCCTGACTTACCTCTGATGGAGCTCCTCCTCCACTGATTTGAGAAGACTCCTGTTTGTAGGGGAGGAGATAAGAAGGTGAGAGGAATTAGAGAAAGACAAAATATCTGTGAGGGTATATATGCACCTCTGCATGAAAGGACTGTAGGTTTAGGATCTGCAGCAGTTACAGAAGAAAGAATAACCCTGAGAGATGAGAAAGGGAGGAGGAGGAAACCCAGAAGCTACGTACTTGTTTCCTCCCAGGAGACTTGGAGAATCGTTCCCATACTCCAACTGCAGGTCCTACAAGCAAGACACATCACATTAGCACTATGACACAACACAAACCACAGTGAGTACAGAAAAGAGCAGCTTGATTTATCCATCAACATAAACCAGGCTGAACATCTAGACAGAAGCCACAGTGAACCTCAGAGAACGACTCAAACTAAAGCCACATTGAACTGCAAATGACTGCATGGGCTGCTGCTGGCCACACTCACTTCTTTAGCACTCCATTAGAAGGAGGAATTACAAAGTCCCAGGACTGTTTTAGGACTTTAGAGTATTTGCTACTTTATTCTGAATGAGTATTCGAATATTCAAAACAAAACAAGCAAAGTTTTAATTATCTCCAGCATGTGACATCATTACATTAATGTCAGCTGAATGAACTACATGTGTTGTGTATGTATGTAACGTGCTGAATAATAATAACACCTGTGTTGCCCAAATATATCTATCACACCAAACTCAAAACAGTTCAACTCATGAACAGTAACGCCTCGTAACAGTTACAACAACAGGCATGCAATCAAATAAGCATTGTCTCAAAAACACAAGCCCTGTCTGCTCTGTCTGTACAAAGTGCTGCAATTCTGACTTTTTGCCTTAGTGTCTTACTAACTGACTCTTTTCTACCTCCACCATCTGCTGTGCAATAATTAGAGACCGTGTGGATGTGTGACAGGAACCTATGTGTTAACCACAGACGAGTTATAACACTATATGTATTACTGCTACATACATCTAGCTCCACGCTCCATCTGTGGTCAAGATACCACATAAAAAGCATTACGTAGGTAGCAATGTAACAAACCAATATTCAAATACTCGAACAGTAGTTGCCAGCATTAAATGCAGCCACTTCAAAGTCATTTTACTGTGACCTAAAAATGTTTGGGATCACAAGATGTTAGCTGGAAAGTCAGATTCTCTCCCTCCTCAGTGAGTTCAGCGATCACATGCATGCTGACACAAGAAGAAAAGATTGGTTAAGTTGTATTTTGGAAAGTGCACATGGTTCATTTACAAAAATCAACGTTTACACAAACAGAAAGCCGAGCACATTTAGTGCTAAGGCAGGAAAATGGAAAAATATGCCAACGATGATATTTGGCAGTACATTTTGTTTGTGGACAGTTAAAAATCCACTGCTGATTTCCTGATTTATCTTTACCAAGGAAAGGGACAAGGCCCTCATCCTGCAGCAGCCCTGACCTCAGGCCTGAACTCGCTACAAAAGGATCTGAGTGACTTCATATCATTACTGTGGATATTTGATTGTGTTTGTTGTCATATATTTAGTAAATGAACTACTGATCATGTAAAGCCACAATATCAAGGTGGCATCACATCACATGTGCATCTTTGAAGATAGAGACATAAAGGAGCTCACATGCAGGAGCAAGAACACACACAGGAAACTGCAAAGGCACAGAGTCACACATACAAGGTCTCATAGAAGCTTTGATCAACGGTGTAAGAGGTCAGAAAAGATTGAAAGCAGTAAAGTTAGAGTGAGACAAAAAGAGACACACAACCGGTGTTGGGGATTAGCTAGCTACAAGTAGCTGAGCTTAAACTACGTCCAGCAGCTTGACAGTAACTTAGCATTTTATAAGCTTTATGAGTAACACCATTGTTTTACCTTTAGTAGTGGTGAAGCTTGGCAAAAGCTACAGCGACATTCAAGACGTTTTGATTCCAGGAATCCAACGATTTGTAATAAAAAGGTTCTTTCACTAATTTTTTAAAATAGAAATCAGTTTGTACTCTTGGATTAAATTCATTTTGAATCCAAATTGAAATTGTTATGGAATAATAACACGGCTACAAATTTGCTGTGAGAGTAAAATAGAAAAAATATTTAATGTAGCCCCTTTAAGTAGCTTCTTTGTCGATAGCTCCTTTTTCCTCTGGCAAATGTAGTGCAGCTAACTACTTTACTTTAAGAGAGCTGTTTGACTAAAGGAAGTTTATAGCTTTAAAAGCTTAAGTAGCAAACACTCTGGGAATCTGTGTGTGTGTGTGTGAGTGAGTGAGTGAGTGAGTGAGTGAATGATGAGGTCACAGTGCTGACTTCAGCCTGCTCTTCTGTTTCTTTTGAGCCATCTGTCTGTCCTCTACCTCCTACACTAACAGCTTGGTTATGTGTCCTGTACTGAATGTCAAAAACAAAAACAACAACCACCAAAAAAACAACAACAACAACAGCTATTATCACCATGACAACTACAACACCAGTTACTGTAGCACAAAAGCCAAAGCTGAAAAACAAAGAGGAGAATGGACGACAGCAGATGGATTAGACCAGATTACAGAGAATACAACAAAGCCTGGACACTGAGCAGACAAATGAAGGAGAGGAGGTGTTGTGTTTGAGGACAAACAGAGACCAGCACCAGGAGAGAGAATTTCAATGAAACCACAAGAGAAAAGTGTGAAGGAGGTGAAAGGAAAGAGACAGGAGTAAGCGGCTAGAGAAAGAGGTAGAGAGAGAGAGAAAGAGTACTACCAGGTTAGGTCTCGCTGTATAGTAGAGCTCCTCAACACAGTCCAGATAGCGCTCAGAATCACACTGGTCAACAAGACAGAGCGAGAGAGACCTCAGTTAATACATGAACCTGGACAGAGGGAACCAGGCAGCACAGGGGGCACACATGTAAGAGAGGATGATGGGGGACAACTAGATGAAGACCAGAATGGAACTATAAGTCCAAAAAGGCCTGCATGGTATGGGAGGGAAATTTAGATCTCAAAATTTGACATTTTAATGATGCGGATACAACATTTGGTAAAATGTGCTATATTGTGTTTACTCCTATTGTTAGATGTATTCAGGTGATCTTTGTAGTTGTGCTGTTGTTCTTAATTGCCACCAGGTGTCAGGTTCGGAGAGTGTGTGTGCGCGTGTTTGTCAGTAAACAATGAGTCCTAGTTCTGGGGTATACAGAAGGAGTTTCTTAGAGTAAGCTTTGCTATATTACATTCATGTTGTGACTGGCTGGAAAGAAAAACTGCCCTACCAAAGTTCCAGAATTGAAATGGTAGAAAAAGGTTTTTAAGCTTTCCACTAGGAAACCAAACCACAGACCACAAGAGACAACAAGGAAATGTATGTGAGATATAAAAGTACATCAATGGTGAAGACTTAATAGAGGTACTTCCTGTTCTTTCCTGCCGTCTGTTTACAAGGACAGGTTTAATTTTTCAATAGCTAACAGCTGGACACAGTTCATGGTGTCTCATTTGGCTAACTGTCCCCTCTCATCTCCACTCTGTCCTGTGTGCCCCCTCCACACCTTTTTATGCTTACTGATGACTGGGACTGATCGTCTTCTATAGCTCCCTCAGACGCTATAGCGCCTCTGGGGAAACCAGCAGTGGAATTAGGACCCTGGACTATCGTGGACAATCAGCAGTCTGGCTTGCTGTGTTTCTTAAATCGAGACCTGAACCCAGGTTCCCTTTTTTTCGCCATGAGTGCGTTTGTTTCTATTGTGGGATTGCGTAACAGCATGAACATGTCGGAGGTTAACACTGCTCTTTTTCATAGTGATTGTCCATTTTATACTCATGTGTCAATATTGATATGGTCTTATTTATTATTTATTCAGGTTAAAACTCTTTAGCATGGTGTCTAACGGTCACCAGCATAATTAATATATAGAGAATGAGTTGACGGACAGATGAATGTGCAATGTGTGCTATACATGGATGGATGGAGAAAAGGTAAGGAAGGAGGGATGGAGGGATGGAAGGATGGAGAGATGGAGGGATGGAGGGATGGAGAGATGGAGGGATGAAGGAATAGAGAGATGGAGAGATGGAGGGAAGGAGGGATGAAGAGATTGAGGGAAGGAGGGATGGAGGGGCTGCATTGGTTTGACTTAAGGGGGGATTTTCTCAGCTGACCAGAGGGGAAGATGAACACAAACAGAGATGGAGAAAGACAAAACTGTAAAGGAAAGAATGACAAATGCGTGAATGAGTGTGAATGTGTGAGGGAGGGGAGACTTGAACAAAGCCCTGTGATGGTGCATGAACCCCCCACAGCGTCACACTGGAAGCTTTGAGCTTTTGTTCCAATAAAAGTCAGGTTCAGTAACTTAGTGATGTCATAAGTGTCAGGAGGCCTCTACAGCTGTTTACTTCTTACATCTTAATACCCTCCCCTCCTCTTCTCTCCATCTTCATCCTTACTGCTGTGAAATTAATAAAATCAAAGTAGTTGACGCTTCTGTAGCTTTCACCAGAATTCACCAGTTTAACCGCGTGGACGGGTGTGTGCGTCAACAGCAGGGATTGGTTACCGTGCCTACCGTGAAGAGGTGGGGGTCAAGACATGCGGGTTTGAGTGAAGTGACGGTCAAACACACACACGCACACACACACACACACACACACGTATGTACACACCACAGCTCATTACTCACCGGTTCGTGGTGCGGCTCCGTCTCCTTTCTTAACGGAGGATCGAACTTCACCTGACCGACTTGACAAAGACAAAGTGGGAGAGAGGGAGAAAGATGTGAGGACAGAAGAAAGAGGGAAAGACAAAAACAAAACAAAAACAGCCTTCTGGAATACAAATCAAACTGACGACGCAAACTGTTACATAAACTCACAGTTTATCTCCGACAGCGTCTTTCCTTCTCTGGTGCTCCTGCTGGTGGAGCGAATACGATGGGGAACAGAGACCGGAGACTGCAAACACACACACACGAACACACAAGTAACACTTATCAAACTGTAGGATCAAAGCACAGACTGTATACAGAGCAGCGTGTTAACAGAGGGCCTGAGACGTCTTCTACATCCTGTGGTTGTGATTTAATGACACAGCAGCACAGCCACACTGCAACCCAGCGCACAAACCAAACAAAACCATGGCAACACAGTCCAACAAAACAAACTCTCACTGGCAAAAACAAGAGAGCTTGGCCTGAGTGCGAGTCTTCGTGGAGCCCCTGATGTCCCTATGCGTCAGGCGGGACAGACGGTCCATCTCCTGGCCCACAATGCACAGCAGCACCTTGACCACATGTATGTTTAATGAAGGTGACCCTCGTGGCAAACAGCTGAGGTGTGCGGAGGGGGAAGCCTGACACGGCACTGAGCGTTATAACACACCCAGCTACAGAGTCTGAGGGAAGGTGTTGGCTCTCCTGACGAGGGGCCGTGTGTGTGAGCATGTCAGTACAGTTTACTACGCAGTTACTGATCCTCACTGTGTCATTTTTAAGAATGCAACACTTTGGATGCCCTGGCTCCAAATCGCTTCTGTCCGCGAGGAAATGTGTCTCACTGCTGCCTTTCTGTCCAGGCTTAAAAAGCACAGCAACCTCATTCCATGCTCATGATGCTGATGGACCTGAACTGAAGTCAACACACAAAGACACAAAACGCACAGCAACCAGACTCAGATCCAGTTAGGCAACATATTCATCACATTCCAACCAAAACCGAAAATCTGTCAGAAAACATCCCCCGGTTAGGTTCATAAGGACGGCCTGCTAAGATGACATCATCCAGTTCAGTCTTTGAACCTGAGCTGTCTGAATGAAAGCTTCGTGTATGTGTGAATGAAGTAAGAAGGTCAGCTGAGTGTTTCCTTCATGTTCCTGTGTGTCCTGACGAGCTTCACTCAAGGTGCCCCATGATGTCAGCCGTCATTATGAACCCGGCCAAGTCTGAAGCGACCACCTGGTCCTACAGAACTGCAGTGAACCCAGCTGTTTGTTCCCCCGTCATCTAAAATGGCCTCCAATGAGTCGGCATAAAGACGTGAACGTGAGCTATTCATCTGTTTGTTTGTGTTCTCACTTTAAGGGTCAGAGACAAATGTATCAATACTGATATATGTGACATTTGATCAGTTTCCAGGGCAACATCAGCTGATTTGGGTTCAGTTCTGTGGCCGCCCCTTTAAGTAAAGAGCAGCTGACATCTGTGTTAGTATGACATCACCGCAGCTCACACCTGTACCTTCCTGCGCGCCGCGAAACGAGGTGCGCGCCGTGCCCCGGGGCTTATGGGTAGGAAGTGACCCCTGTACTTAAACTGAGGAGGAAGTGAAAAGGTGGGGGAGGAGATGAGAGGAAAGGTGGAGAGAGGGGAGAGAGAGAGGGAGAGAGAGAGGTGAAGAGGAGGGAGAAGTGCTACAAAGAGGAAGAGGGGGAAGATGAGAAGGAGAGAGTTGAGGAAAGAGGTGACAGGAGGAAGAGAGGAGAAAAGAAGGGAAAGAAGAAGTTGAGAATGACGGGAAATGAGGCAAACGGTGGAAGAAAGAACTGAATGAAGAAAAACAGGACAGACTGATGGACGAGACACAAAAAGAAAGGAAGGGAGGCGAGAAAAGGTTCAAAACAAACTCAAATGTGGTCCCACAACATGGTGCCACTCTGTGGCCACAGGGCCCAGATTCAGAGGTCAAAGGTTACCTCTGGCTCGGGGTCGTCGTCGTCAAAGTCGTTGAAGGTGCTGTGGTCGGGGTTGCTGGCTTTGTCCAGCAGCTCGATGGCGAGTGTCCGGCTGAGGGGCTGAGACACGAACGGGTGCTGAAAGACAGACAGAGGGAGGGAGCCAATCAGGGAGTGGCTTGGAAACACTACAGCCAAACAGGAGAGGATCTCACGGTCAGGTCTCAGGTGCATTCACACACACACACACACACACACACCTGGAGGAGCTTCTCAGCCATGGGCCTCTTCTTTGGGTTCTTGGTCAGTGACAGTTTGACAAAATGATGGAAGTTGTTTGTCCTGTGGTACAAAAGAGAAACAAAGAAGAAGAAGAAGAGAAAGAGACAGGGAGGGGCAGAGGTTATGTGCTCGTCTCAAACCTCTGAAGCAGGAAGTGAAAGAAGCAAACGGTGGACGAGACAGCGTGACCTCTCACCATTTCACTTTGTCCTTTAACTTGGGGGGTTGGAAGTTACTCTTGGTCATCAGAAACAGAGCCCTGTGGGGAGGAAGAGGAGGAACCACGGGTCAGGGAGCGCAGACGGGGGTCACAGGGCCGCACACGAAACCGGTTACACAAAAACACACTCCTCTACCTCATGGGGTGAAGGTCGAACATGGGGGGCTGCAGCTCGGCCAGCTCGATGGCCGTGATGCCCACGGCCCAGATGTCACACAGCTGGTTGTAACCTCCTTTCCTCTCCACCGCTGCTACTTCAGGAGCCATCCTGCAGGGAGGGAGGGAGGAGGGAGGGAGAGGGGGAGAGAGAGAGGGGGAGGGAGGGAGGGAGAGAGAGAGAGAGAGAGGAGATCAGATGCTGGTAGTGTAATGAAGCAGATCTTTGGCCTGCTACTCTCCCAGCAGCACAGGAGCAGGAACATATTGATCAGTCTGTCAGTTAGCATGATGTCATTCACTCATTCAGCTAACATGACGAGTGAGTGAAAAGGTTCAGACGACACGTTCTGTTCAATTCAGGCATCCAGAGACATTTTTAGAATTCCTTCTCACTGCCCCGGCCTCAGAGAACTTAATCAAATTCCCGGCGGCCAGCGGGGGGCGATGGCATGCAGAGAGCTGAGGTCATCTACGAGGGAGAACACAGGCAACACTTACCAGTACGGAGTTCCTATGAAGGACTTCCTTTTAGCCAGAGTGGCGGTGATCTGGGCTGACACGCCGAAGTCGGCTAGACGGGGAGGAAAAAGAAAGGAGGACGAGGGAGAGAAGAGGAATTGGGAAGAAGGGATTGGAAAGAGTGAGAGAGCAAAAGGAGGAGAGACGAGGAGACAAAGACAGAGGGAATCAAGGAATCAATACATGGAGGGAGATGGAGTCAGGGAATGAGATCAGGCAGGTTTCAGTCTGTGTGTGTGTGTGTGTGTGTGTGTGTGTGTGTGTGTCTCACCTAGTTTCACATAGCCGTTGTCTGTGAGGAGGATGTTGGCTCCCTATGAGACACAAACACATCACAGGAAGTTCAGCCTGACTTCATGAGTGGAGCAGCGTACGATCGCTGAGTCAGCTGTGATTTCATCAATTAGCATTTCATTCCAAAAAGCCAAATCGATGCAGGTGAATGTTTCTTCTTCGGTCAGTCTAAGGCTCCGTACGAGCCGATACTCAGAATAGATCAATCAAACAGGGATCAGAAGCGGTCGGGCGTGTTTCACACTCACCTTGATGTCTCTGTGCATTTTGCCTTTGTTGTGCAGGTAATATAAACCCTGTAGACACACACACACACACAGAAACACATCTTATACACCACTGAAGGGACACACTCAAACACTTGTCCATCTTTATAACGACTCATCAGCTCATAGACGTGTTACAGAAGCAGACGTGTCGACTGAAACTGAAACCACCAACATGTTCAATCATCCAGCAGGTCAGGAATGAGACTGTGATATGTTCTCATCCTTTTACAGTGATGATGTAATCTAACACGTGTCTGAGTGGTTGATCCTCAGCCCAGGTGGGAGCTGAGGCCGTCACCTGCAGGGTCTCTCTGGACATGTAGGCGATCTGGGACTCTGACAAAGGCCCGGTTACTGCAGGAAGGAGAGGAGGAGAGGTGAGAGAGAGTGTGTGTGTGTGTGTGTGTGTGTGTGTGTGTGTGTGTGTGTGTGTGTGTGTGTGTGTGTGCGTGTGTGTGTGCCTTACCGTGATAGATGTCCTGCAGAGATCCTCCTCCACAGTACTCCATGCTGATCCATAACTTATCTCTCCTGTAGACGCACAACAAAGACATGGTTGGGACACACACACACACACAAAATGTCTAAAGCACAACACACACACACACACACACACACAGACGCACACTTACCGGAGATAACTGCCAAAGTAGGCGACGATGTTAGAGTGTTTACAGTCCTTCATCATAATAATCTCCTGCTGGACGACAGCAAAGTCTTCACCTGAGACACACACACACACACACACACACACACACACACACACACACACACACACACACACACACACACACACAATTAGAAACAAGGACCACAAATGGACACACTTTGCCTTTTTAAATTCCATATTTGAATAATAGAAGGAAAGACTTCAAAAGAAAAGGAAAAGGAGAAGAGATGGAGAGAGGGCGGAGAGACAGAGAGGGGGTGGAGAGATGGAGAGAGAGGGCGGAGAGACAGAGAGGGGGCGGAGAGATGGAGAGAGAGGGCAGCGAGACAGAGAGGGGCGGAGAGATGGAGAGAGAGGGCGGAGAGAAAGGACCAGAGAGCAGAAACAGGGAAGAACAGATGGCATGAGAGGGATCCAGAGATGATGATGATGATGAGGGGAGAGAGAGGGAGAGATGATGAGGAGGAGGAGGAGTAACTCACCAGGTTCCAGCTTGATGACTTTGATAGCAGCCAGCTCTCCTGTGTTCACATTACGAGCCTGCAGGAGGAAGACAGAGAGAACGAGAGTCAGGAGGACAGAAGAGGAAGAGAAGACATTCAGAACATCAGCACTCATTCATGAAGACACAGAGGAAGGAGAGGAGGGGGAGGGGGGGAGGGGGTGGGCGGCAGAGGAATGCTGGGACTTCCAGAGGACACATGGACACTAAGGGAGACTGTGTGTTCCCAGATTCCTGAAGAGCTGACATGAGGAGGAAAGAGAGACGTTTGCTGGACTTTCTTCTATAAATACAGAGGGGGGGGGCACAAGGAAGTACATGAATAAAATATGACCTTTCATAACACATCAACCACTGGCTTCACCCAGGCTGAGAGAGAGAGAGAGAGAGAGAGAGAGAGAGAGAGAGAGAGAGAGAGAGAGAGAGAGAGAGAGAGAGAGAGAGAGAGAGAGAGAGAGAGAGAGAGAGTGTGTGTGTAGTTCAGACAGATTGGTATAAAGGCATCTGAACATCTGAAGTTGTCTTCTAACACAGAGAAATGCTTCTGTGGGTCAAACAAAGACGACATTATAGACATCAGCACCTCACAGAGTCACAGGCTCTGACTCTGTGTTTCTCCCCACAGTCAGCAGCCAGCAGAGGGGAGGGGCATGGCCAGGAGAGAGAGGAGGGGCGGGGCCAGGAGAGAGGGGGCGTGGTGAGATTAACTGGTCTCTCCAGCTATCAAAGGTTTCCTTCATTCATAAAAAAATATAGATTTCATGAAAATTTTTGTCAACTAACAGGAAATTCTATCATGTTGGAAGCTCAACCGTCCCAGAGGAGGATGTGACAATGCCTTGCTCAAAGGCCACATGGACAGCTTCCCCACAGGCAGATTATTTATGATGTCATCACATCAGTTAATAAGACAGTTCAAAGGGAGCGGCCACTGCATTCCTCTGAGGCTGCTGGAGAACTGGAGAACTGGAGAACCGGTCCTCATGGAATGGAGATATTCCTTACATCCTGATCTTAATGCTTCATTCCCCCTGCAGAGGAGAAACACGCAGGGAGAAGGACGGCCCAGGAGCAGCCACACAGAGACGAAGAGTAGCAGACTAAATAAAGGAGCTCAAGGTCAATATTCCAAAACACTCTGTCCCATTAAAGACAATATCTAACACAGCTTCCTTGCTTTGTCTTTGCTCATTGGTTGTTTACCTCAGAAAGAGAAAGGATTTAAGCAAACAAAGCTGCTGGTGGGCAGGAGGAGAGACAAAGAGGAGCAAAGAGAGGAGGACAGAGGAGCAGAGAGCAGGGACACAGTGTCTTCAGTCAGGGGACGGACACAGATGAGTCATAGCTCCACAGCACGGCCTGGCTGCCTGTCACGAGCGGCCGCCAGCGCACACGCAGGCTGCAGGGAGGAGGACGGCTCCAGCAGGACGCAGGTTTAATTCCCTGTGCGTTCCAAAACACCGTGCCCCTAGTGCCCTTGAGCACAAACACTTATGCCACCATGATTCCAACCTTCGCAGCCAGCATGTCGTGTAAACCATCGACCGATGACGTCAGCAGCGGGCGGCGGGCGAGCGGCCCAGACACACGGAGGAGCTCCACTGTCGCTGTGACGACGGCACAGAGGAAGAAGAGGAAGAAGAGGAAGCAGACCATGTGCCGTACAGACTCACGGTTTCCATAAGATGAACAGAAGAGTGAGGAAGAGGCCACGCCCCTGACCAGCAGCACGCCAGGTTCTGCTCCCGCGGGACTGGACTCTAAGGTGTAAGTTAGTAATGTGATTGAAGAGGCGTTCAGGGACACTACAGTTCACACGGCCACTCAGAGCAGAGGATGCACCATCTTGGCAAAGTGCGACCTCCATTTGGACGCGACACAGCTTCATGAGGCTCAGGAGCAGCTCAGGTCAGCTCCATTAACACCTCTGAGCCTGAGAGAGTGTGTGTGTGTGTGTGTGTGTGGGGGGGGGGGACACACGACATATCACTCTCTCATATGACTAATGCCCGATAAGGTCAAAGTTCACTTAGGGTCAGCTGTCCTCTTAGCTGAGACGAGTCACTTCAGGTCACAGGTTCATGTCCAAGGATTCATCAGCTCGTCTGACCTGCTGCAATATGATCCATCACTGTAGGATCAATCACTGTAGGATCAATCACTGCAAGATCAATCACTGCAAGATCAATCACTGCAGGATCAATCACTGCAGGATCAATCACTGCAGGATCAAACACTGCAGGATCAATCACTGTAGGATCAATCACTGCAGGATCAATCACTGTAGGATCAATCACTAAGGTTGATGTGTTTTGATTCATTTTAATATGATGATACTGTTTATTATGTTACACACCATAAAGGAGCAGTTGAGGCAGGGTCCTCCTCCTCCTCCTTCTTCTCTTCCTCCTCCTCACAGTGCATCCAGAGCTTATTGTATTGATGACATCATCCTCAGTCTAATAATCCCATATGTTCCGTGTGCAGCTCTGACCCTGACCCTGACCCACAGAGCAGCTCCCTGTGGTCCTGAGGGAACATTGAAGCGTTGCCTGAGGAACTTTTCCGGCGACGATTCCCACGTCACCCTCGGTAACAGTCTCAGAATCAGTCTCTCTCTGAGCCCTCATGTAGCACGTTCTAGTTTCCAGTGGAGGCCTGGGGGGGTGAAGGGGGCGGGGCCCCAGCTGTGCTTAGTTATTCTCTGCCATTGCCCAGATGTTCCCACATGATTCCGGCGCCCCTGCACATGAAGCACTGACCGTCAGTCACTGTGCCTCTGTTCTGCAGTGTCATCAGGAAGATGCTGTGGCAACACACACACGTCCACAACTGAACAAACACACACACACACTGAGCTGGCAGCTGCTTTCAGGCTGTTGGCACTGAAACCAAACAGCTCCACAGTTGCCGCGTGTCTGTGTGAGCACGACACACACATCTACACACACACATCTACACGTCACACACTCCGACTGCAGCCCCGCTAAGACAAGCAGAGAGATAGAAACTCTATGATGAGATTAGCAGCACTGCAGGATCACAGCACAGAGTTTAGGTCAGCATGTAGATCCTCACCAGCGTCTCGTTACGGCCTGAGGCAGTGCTACATTAAGCTGAAGGCTGCTGTGCAACATGAGAGACAACATGATGACATGAGAGACACGGGGCTTCATCACAGCACACAGGTGTGTGAACGACTCCGACTGAGGTTCAGACCTGACCTCTCTTTACTGGCTATGGCTAAACTGCTGCACAGCTGAGTCATTACACACACACACACACACACACACACACACACACACACAGACACACACACACACACACACACACACACACACGTGTGACATTCTTGGAGTGAAGCTGGACTGGAAACTGGCTAAATCAACGCCAGCGGTCCAAAGTCACGAAAGCAGAGCAGCTCCACATAGAGCTCAGAACATGGTGTCCCTCTACATTCAGACGCTCCAGATAGAGGCTCCAGAGCGGGCCGAGGAGGAAACGCCACAACAGGAAAGATTCTTTGGAAGGAAACAAAGAGGCTTTGAGAGGGGAGACGTGTTTGTGATGAAGCAGACGAAGATTCCTCTGAGAATCCAGATCCAACACACACACACACACACACACACACACACACACACACACACACACACACACACACACACACACAGGCCGTGGAGCAGGTCTGTCAATGCTCAGAAAACATTCTACGGCTCTGTAGAGCAGCAGACGACGTCACAATCTCAACATCTGACACTTTGATGCTAAACCTGTTCAGTAGATGTTGGACCCAGTCCGGTCCGGTCCAGTCCAGTACCAGGACACAAACACTCATCCATGCTCTCCACACAGACACTTTGGATCCTATGAGGAAGGACGGACGAGCTTGGCTCCTACTGTGTGTGTGTGTGTGTGTTAAGAAAACTACTTCCTGTCTCAACATTTCTTCAGTTGTGCTCCTTCATGTGTGTAACATTTCTCCTGCCACACACACGTCCTCCACATGTCCACCACTACTGTGGAACTCTGTCTCTCTGTCTCTCTGTCTCAGATCTCCGTCCTCAGTCTGACTCCTTCCATCCCCTGGCTTTGCCTCCTCAGGGCTTGGAGCGTCCAGGAGCAGGAAGCAGGAATCAGCACTGAACTTTAAAGTTAACAATCCATGAAACAATCTGCCGTCTACGCAAAACAAGAGGCTGCAAGGTCGTTAATGGACCTTGGTGCGGCCCGGCGTGTCCAAGCGGTCTCAGCAGCTGAGTGAGCGACTTCAGACTGAGTGTAGAGTCCCTGTTCACTCCTCAGGCTTCACACTCCCACACACACACACTGCGCCAAGACGCACTGGAGGTACGGAGCAGATCAATATGTCACTGCACCAACGGGACCAACAGACAGATTCCTGCACAGAGCTGTTATTGTGTATTGAGCAACAGAAGGTTGCCAGGTTGGGGAATGGATTTCCCCTCTGGGTCGGAGGCCAAGAGGACTTCAGGAGCGTTTCAGTGCTGCGGAGCTTCAGAGGCCGAACGACCACCTGAGTGAGCAAACAACTGGGGAACGGGGACAAAAACAGGATGGTTCAGGGCCAGGAGCTGTGAGTCTGCAGCCAGCTGTGTGTGTGTGAGAGTGTGTGTGTGTGTGAGGGAGAGAGACAGAGACAATCCAATCATCTGTGTGTATGAGTGTTACTGTCCAATGTTCTGCTCTACCGTCTTCCTCTGCTCCAACAGTCTGAAACAATAGGACATGGACACACACACACACACACACAGGAAGTGAGGACCACGGCATTCCAGGGCCACGGCTGCCCAGCTGTGACACACACACACACACTAATCCTGTGGTCTCTTGTGTTGCGAGTGTTTAGACCACATCTCCTCCGTGTTTCCTCGTCTCCCTGATGGTTTCAGATTGATTGATTGATTGATTGATTGATTGATTGATGGAGGTTTTATGGTTCGTCTTTAAGTCATGAAGTGGTTTAGCACCGCTCTCACACACACACACACACACACACACACACACACACAACAGGTGCTTAGATGCTCTGACCGCATTCTCTTGGCCGTCTCGGACTCGTCGTCTTCTTCTTCTTCTTCTCTTCATGTTGTTCTGCTCTCTGTTCCTGTCTCTTATCCTTCTGTCTGCTCTCTTGTGTTTATAATTACACAGCTCAGCTCAGTGTTCAGCCTTAAGAGCCAAATGTGATTATAAAAATACATCTGACGTGACTTGGCAAACCACCAGCTCATGTATACAATATAAACACACCAAACCAGTTTAAAGGTATGGAGCACAGACGTTAGGACTCCAGGAAGAGGCTCACTGGAATACGCTTCAGATCATCATCATCATGACAACCCTCCAGGAGCTTAGAATTCAAAGGTATCAATCACTAAGCATGTGTGAGGAAACGGTCAGAGGCGTTTCTGAAGGTGAAGGCTACGTGATGAGCAGAAGATCCAGTGGACCAGGAACACAGAGGTCTAAGCTGCATTCATGTCGTATTTGATATTAAAGAAAGAAGGAGAGGCCATGAAGAAGAACACACTGAGGCTTCACAACCAAACAGAGGCAGCTAGAACAGAGAAGCAACAATCAACAATCAATGCCTGTAGATGAGACCCTGACAGGGATGATGATGAGGGTGGTGGAGATGCTAATATGTGAGTTGACCCTGGATGCCTCTGAATGTTGGTCCGTGAGGCAGAATCTTCCCCATAAAGGCTTAAGTGGAGATGATTAGCTCCTGTGCTGATAAGGACGAAAGTGGAGAGCCGACAGAAATGAAAACGATCCAGAAACTGGATCTGGTCCTCATGTGGACGCGGTTTGATCTCAGGCCCAACAAGCCGAGTCTGCTTATCTGCTTATCCGGGACACATCTGGGAGATGAAAGAGGCTCGAGTCCACAGATACCTGCAACAACAACAACAACAACAACACAACAACCTCACCGTGAAGGACAAACCCAGATAAGGAGAAACCCAACTCAATGCATCTTGTTGCCAGGACACCCGTCTCCCTGTGGGCTGTGGACCGTTGCTCCTGCTTCAGCCTCCTTCACGGTGTCCTGCAGACACACACAGAGGTGCGTCTACACACCAAAGGGGCGACACGTTGGCAGGGCTCGGGCTTGATTCCTGCTCGTGCATTCCAGTCCAAACCTCACGCTTTCGCCCAGCAGATAAACCAAATAAAGACACAGAGCAGATTACAGAGCAGCGTGGAGGTCAGGGACGCGTCCAAACCCCAGAGCGTCCTTCAGCAGCACACATCAGGAGCATCCAGAGCATCCAGAGCATCCAAATGTCTGCACTTTCAATAAAAGCCTCTTCAGTGTTCACAGATCTGGATGTTGAGATAACTTCCAGGTGCTTCTGGATCAGCTGGAGTCGCCCTCACACACACACATGCCTTTACGGCACCGTTACTCCTCAGCCATTTAATAAACAAAAGATCAATTACCCTTAACCATTCTAAACGTTGTGTGAATGTCTTGGTTAACTCCTCGTGCACTCTGATCCCCGGGCGTTTGTCCCGACTCGTGTGCGTGTGCTGGATTGTTTCCTGTGCAAACATGATGTGTTGCGTAATCGCAGTATGTGGGAGAGTCTTCCCATTGAGGAAATACACACCAAAGCAACACACACACACACTGATGAAGACCTTTAAATACCCAAATCAATCAATGCACACTTGCATACTGGAGGTCTGTTCCTCTGGGTCCACGCACTGTGACGTGTGTCAGTGTGCATGAAGGTGTTTGTGCGACCTAAAGCACAGATTTATTGCCTGGATCGCAGCAGAATCAAAGTTTGAGAGCTCAGTGTGTGTTGGTGAGGCGTCCTCAGCTGCTGCCTGCAGCAGGGCAAGATACCGACCTCAAATTAGAAACAAACAAGATTAGCCTCCATAGAGCCTCAATACGGGAAAGAGAAGAGGAAGGGCAGATAATGAGAGACAGGAGGAGAGAGGGGATCCATGTCAGCAGCCACGTGTTCACAGGACTGAGACCGGAGACTGGAGAGCTCAGGTCTCTGGTCTTCAGCTGCACGTTTGACTCTGATCACCACAACCAGCCTGCAGGTCAACCAGGCATCATCACGTCCTATTAAACCCTCTAATGAGTCTGCAGGCTGCCAAATGCCTCTCACTCTCACACACACACACACACACACACACACACACACACACACACACACACACACACACACACACACACACACACACACACACACACAAAGCTCATCTACATCATGTCATCTAACCATCCTGACACCTTTAATGTTCTTATGAGCTCTTACATGTTTGTTATTCTCTCTGGTATGAATCATATCGTTCGTTTAACTGCGTTGTCATTGCAAGTGACGATCACAACAAAGCAGGAGAGTCCGGAATGTTCTTTCACTGCTTCCTGCTCCGTTCACACTCCGCTGCAGGATGACAGACGTGTTCCCGGCATGTCGGGGTGTGATCCTCGCTCTGAACCAGCAGGTGGAGGCAAGGAACCATCAGCAGGTAGAGAAGACAGTAGAAGAAGAACGAGGCGGGGACAAGGCGTGAAAACAACGCTACCTAGCTGCAAGACTGACGCTCTGACATCATTACATCATCCTCTGCTATGACGGACTGAGGTTGATCTTTCAATAATGTGCAGTTTCTTCTGGTAATCTCATTTGTGGCCAACATGCCAAGGGTCACAGGTCAAATATGCCCCTGAAAGGCCCAGAGTCTGTGTTCCAGTGAGTCCAGCTGCTGGTGAGGCTGAGACGTTGGGGGACAATCACAGAGACAACAACCTGCATTCTGCTCCATGGGCACATTCTCACATAGCAGCAGGGACTTTTCCTGACCAGAGCGACGCTTTGAAGTATAATTAACCCTCCTCTGGTTTGGGTTTACTAAAGGAATGCAACACATAAACACAACAGATGACAACACATCATCTGATATCAGAGATGTGATCATGAGCGTCTCCTCCTTCTGTCTTCAGATACTAATACCAAAACGTCCGGAGGAGTGATGACTGTGCTTATTTCTTTAGCTGCTGTAGCTGTGGAATTCTACAACATTCCATGGTTTCCAGGTCAATTGAGTCCAAACACCATCTGACATTGCATCATGTTAGTAAATTAGAGCATTCTAAAGATATCCAGCTCGTCTGAGGAGCTTTGAACAGAGCCTGAAGTATCTATACTGCTGCTTCTGGTGTTGTGGACGCCAAAATAAAAGCTCCAGGGTTGTGCCACAGCCTCTTAGGCCACACTGACCTGGGTTCAGGTGCTAATGACCTGAAAATGATGACTTATGTGTTTGAACCGATTCGTCGCGGTGACAGTGAGAGCCGGATCTCGATGGAGGCTCCCAGGCTCTGATCCAGCACAGGGCCCCGGTGCTGTGTACACCACCGAGAACACAACAAAACACACACACACGCCGCTACAGACAGATGTTCCACGGTTCCACCTCAGCAGCAGCAGAGAAACGTGTTTGTTGTTGTTGTTGTTGTTGTTGTTGTTGCAGCCTGCTGAGCTCTGAGCGCTTCGAGCCAAACTGGATTTCCAGGCAGGCAGGCAGCTGTCAGAGCGGAGCGGGACACTGAGGACAGCCAAGGTGTGTCCCCGAGCCTCCGGTGTGTCCCCGAGCCTCCAGTGTCCACGCGCAGGCAACAAGTCGCTGCGTGCTCGGCGTTTGTCACAATGTTGCCACGAAACAGCTAACGTTAGCTGAAGGATGCTAACGACAACCGTGCGTCCTTTATCGGACAGCTACAGCCTCCGTGTCTTCAGTCGGACACGCCTCTAGTAAGGGTCCCTGAACGCACCTCAGGCCGTTCACCTGCATAACACGCCTCTAGTTAGTGTCCCTGAACGCACCTCAGCCTGTTCACCTGGATAGTTCGGGTACAGGTCGTGTAAACGGACAAATGGGGTCCAGGAGCGGCACCCGGTACCGTGTGGAGGGAGTTACATCACTGCTTTGACGGAATCCGCCACATCTACGCCGCGATGTGACCGAGAATGGACTTCCTGCTGCCGAGTGTTGCATTAATGTGACTTCTTGTCGCCAAAATGAAGCAAGTTTAGTCCTTGGTTAGATTTACGGAGAGAATAAGAGCTAAAAACATGAAGGTGTTAGGCTGCGTAACCAAGCTAGTCTGTCCGAGAATGGAACCGGGAATGTGCGGAAACGAACAGCTAAAGGCTACAAGGAAGCGCCCGCACGAACACACGGACACAGAGGGCGGCTTTAGGGCCGTGTTGACAGCATCCACACAGTTTGTTTGCCGTTGTTGCGGTGTCGCTAACTCCCCTTGCGGGCCGGTTGTTGTGCTGCAAGCGAGGCTCTCTGCGTGTGTCCGGTATGCAGCCTTACCTTGTACACATCTCCGTATGTGCCGCTTCCTATCCGCTGGATCAGCTCGAAATCCTCCTGCGGGTTCCGCCGGGACAGGTCGACACTGGAGTTCATCATTTCCGCTGCCGCTTAGGGCGCCGATCGCGCTCGGTTCACCGACTCCAATAACGAATAAAAGCAGATATTCAAAGAAAAACATACGGCGTCAGAAAACCCCAGCCCGACTCCACTGTAGCTCCAACATGGCGTCCACTGCGCAATGAGCATGCGCAGTGGACATCATGGCGTCTCTCCGCCTGAGTGACGGAGGAGGGAATGTTTGGAATATTTACGTTTATCAAGTTAAATAACAGAGAAGACCATTTAAAAACAAAATGAAACCGGTTTTAAATAAAAAATAAAATACATTTCACGTATCTTTAATTGTTATTATAGGTTGTCGTTTGTATTTTCATATAAACCAGAGTGAGACAGAGAAACCACATGAATACACACAAACAGAGCCAAAACTCTGAAAGTTAGAATAAAAGGGTGCTTCTGTAGATACTTTATCGAGACATCATTGTAGCTGTATTGCTGTAGGCAAACTGATGACCTGTTTACAGTAAAGTTCACCTCTGTTCAGATCCACTAACTGTACAAACAAAGACCTGCTCAGCACAACCCATGTAGTTGAGACATCCTGAGTGGAAATGAATGGAAGGAAAGAAAAAATAGTCTAGGGTTTGTATTTTTAAATAGAAAACACACAGATTCTGAAAATACACTCTTGGTATAAATATATAAATTTTAATTTCACTTAGAGAAACAGGAATCAGGCTCAGTATACAAGGCAGCAGGATATGTTGCAGTATGTTTACATCAGTAAGGCTTACTCAAGCTCCTGTGCTGAAATCCTCACTACATCCTGGTGAGAATCCATAAATGGAGTGAGCTGTGAACAGATCGTGTCTCTGTCCTGCCTCCTACTGATGGAATCTGATCTGGGAAAATGTTTCAAGTGAACATTCTGGTGAAATCCAGAATCTAGAACCGGATGCAAGGACTGCAGGTCCACGATGGCCTCGCAAGTGGACAGCACATGTCTCAAATATGATCCAACTTCAAAGAAAACATGTCAGTGACCTTTTTCAGATGTAATTTGGTCCAAATCTTGACATTTTGTTGTGATTTTGCTGATGTATCACTTAAAGCAAAGGTAAAGAAGCCACATCCTCTCGTGTCAGGGAGGGAGAGTGGAGCTGTCCAAAAGTCTGTAACCAATACAGAAGAACAACATCACACCCAAACCGGAAGTGAAGAAATTCTAGGAATCCTCAAAGGTTAAAGGAAAAGGAAAAAAAGCAAACATTAAAGTCTGCTGGATAGGAATGAGATTGGAGGAGATCTTAAACGGGACAGTACAGTTACTGCTAAGTTACCTTTCATCCTAAGAAACTATTTTCTTTAGAGTTTGACTTCATCTCCCTTGACGTATTTATGAATGAGTCCATCTATGGCTCCCAGACTGACTCTGTGTGTGGCCCGGTGCTGCAGAGAGCAGAAAGGAGGGGGCGGTGTGTGTCCTGACTCAGCGTGAGGCTCTCTGTCTTGGGCAGGGACGGATCCCTGTGGTGTCTGAAGCTTCTTCAGCAAGAAGGACAACTGTGGACTGAGGAGGAGAACCAGGACGCCACCAACACGCAGGACCCTGGACACACACACACACACACACACACACACACACACACACACACACACACACACACACACACACACACACACACACACACACACACACACACACACACACACACACACACAAATATTGATCAAGTAGGTCACAAACACTTAAGGTGGATCAAATAAATTAATAAGAAATACATAATACATCTGAGAGACAAACACGCACACGCACGCACACACGCACACACACACACACACACACACACACACACACACACACACACACACACACACACACACACACACACACACACACACACACACACACACACACACACACACACCTCTCCATCTCAGTCAGGATGATTGGTAGGTTGTCAGCCATGTTTGCTTTGGTGCCATACTTGCGACCAAAGGGCAGGTCAGAGATCACAGCATCAACACAGGAGCTGGGCAGAGGAAGATCTGTATACACACACACACACACACACACACACACACACACACACACACACACACACACACACACACACACACACACACACACACACACACACACACACACACACACACACACACACACACACACACACACACAGAGGAGGCACAAGAGGAGCTTGCTCAATACACATTAGCACAACCAGACTAAAGGCATGATGAGTAATTTGGTGCAGGGTTTCCTACCCAGAGATGAAGCCTTCAGTAAGCTGATCCTGTGTTCCTCTTCTGCAAAAGCTATATTCTCATTGGCTCTCTGCAGCTGTCCGTCATCGTTGTCCACACCCAGGAAACAGGCCTCCTACATAGCCCGGAACAGATCCACTTAGAGACATCACATTTGTTGGGACCAAAGTTGATGCATCCAATGAGAAACAACCAATAAATCAGTCAATTGGTCAACCAGCTGTGGTTCTTTGTTCAACACAAACATATCTGCGTGCGTCCTCACCCTGTGCTCCTGTGCGGCCTCCAGTAAGATGGTTCCCACCCCACACATCGGGTCCAGCACACAGAATCCTGGCTGGGAAACACAGGCGGTAACACATCAGCAACATGTGGTGGAGCGTACAGCGGGATGATGGATGAGGAGCCGTGGCTCAGTACCTGAATCTGAGCCAGCGAGGTCATGGCCCAGGACACAGTGGACCTCAGCCCTGTGGTTCTGATGTAGCTCCGGTTAGCCAGAGGCAACCTGAGGATCAGAGACAGGAAACCAGCTCACACCCGGAAGGAACACAAGTATTTGTACACAGTGTTATAATGCCACTCAGGGAACCTGGAAGTCCCCTTATTCAAATGACCGTTATTTGTTCGTTTTGTCTCAGTTACCTGGTGAGAGGAATCCCCATCAGGCAGAGATCATCAGTCAAAGAGACGCTCACCTGCAGAGGAGAGGAACACAAAGACACACACTAAGTGACGAGCATGACTTCATGTTGTGAGCACAATAACTCCATCATTAATAGAATCAGGAAGAACATTTTAACATTTCTTTTGACACTTTTATGGTATGTTGTTATTATTTAAGGAGAGAGAGAGAGAGCGAGAGCGAGAGAGAGAGAGAGAGAGAGAGAGAGAGAGAGAGAGAGAGAGAGAGATTGACCTCCATCTGTGGGTTCTTCAGGTCGACCTTCCAGCCCAGCAGTCTGCTGACTCCTCCTCCAATCATTTGGCACAGCTCCTAAATTACACACCGCAAACAAACAAATAATATATATGTGATTTTAAAAAACTCTGTCATTCTGTCCCATCCTGAACGTTGTGTTTAATAGATTTAGTGGTGAATGTGATTACTGTACAGATCAGAACACTGAGGCTCTGCTTCCTCCACCTGTGTGCTGAAGCGTCGGGACAGAGCTCCAGTACACTTGCAGTTGATCCTAAAAGACGGGGAGACAGGAGGAGGAGGAGGAGGAGGAGGCTCTAGTTTGACAGCAGAAAGTGTAAGGAAACAGAAATCCAGTTAGCTTTAAGAATTAAAGTAACAGAAATGAAGTTAAGCTCATAAATGGATCTATCTCATTACCATCATCTTCATCTTCTTGTTCATGTGTTGCACAGTCACAGCTTAATAACTCCTCTTCCTCTTCATGATCCTTCCTTTGCTCCCATGCCTGGGGTTCATCTCTTCCACTCTCTCTCTTCCTCCTCTTATCTCTCAGCCTCTCACCCTCCTCTTCCTCTCTGTCAGGACCACACTCTTCTCTCTGACTCTCTTTAGCCTCTCCATCGCACTCCTCCTCCTCCTCCCTGTTCCTCTTTCTTGGCAGCCCCAGATCCGCGCATGTGACGTCATGAGCAGTTCTATTGCTGGACAGCTCCCCCTGCAGGCGGCTCCATGTCACTGCAGCCTCGGTCCATTGGCTCCTGTCGCCCAGCAGCCGGGCCTGAAGCACAGCGGCCGCCTTTGCTGCAGGGAACAGAACAGGAACCGGGCAACAAACTGTTAACTGGCTGAGTTCCGATCAGGTTGTTTGAAATCTCACATTCATGATCAACATTTTAGATAAATCCAAATAATATAGAAAGTTTAGCTCGTATATAGAAGCAATGCTACACAGAAAGAAACAATACATTGTCAAAGTTTTGTGTGTGTGTGTGTGTGTGTGTGTGTGTGTGTGTGTGTGTGTGTGTGTGTGTGTGCTCGTACCTGAGCTGCTGTGGGCAGGCAGAGTCACAGCTGAGTCTCGTCTCAGCAGGAGGAAGAGTCTCTCTGCAGCCTTCAGGCGACGCACAGCAGGGAGACCTGCAGAGGAGCTGAAGAGGACCTTACCCTGCAGCTCACACACCTGCACACACACCGACACACACAGAGGTCTACCTGAGACAAGGCACAGCTGCAGATGTGGAAACTTACTGCAGTGTAAAGTCCTAAAACATTTCACATTCCTTGTATTCAGAGTGTTTTCATCTTTGCTCTGGTCTCCTTCACTCGTCTGATCTGGTTCATTTCCCGCTGTGTTTCATGATCTCACCTCTTCAGCCTCCAGCTTCTTCTTCACCTCCTCCACTAAAAACGGCTCCATTCCTTTACCGGCGGTGCAGAAATACCGAACTAACCTCCGCTCGCTCTGTCGTTCAGCCATTCTGTGAGTGAAACGGTGTTTCCGTTTAAAAAACGCCCGTATCCGCTCCCGAGATTGTAAATGTTCACTATATTAACTCTATGGCCGCGCAAGCCGCCATGTTGGCTCGTTTGTTTACAGCGGAAACGGAAGTACGTCGCCAAGCGGCAGTAGCCATCTTGTGCCAGTAGGTGTCTCTCTTCTACAGCGGTTAAAGTGGGAAAATCGCCCACACAAATAAGTCAATGATGGACATCACGATGTTAACATTCATCACAGCGGGGATGTGACAAAGTGACAGCGTTGTGTTTACAGTTGATATAAATATAATACAGCAGCTACAGCACAAAACAATCAATCTCTCTCTCTCTCTCTCTCTCTCTCTCTCTCTCTCTCTCTCTCTCTCTCTCTCTCTCTCTCTCTCTCTCTCACTCTTTCCCTCTGTGTAAATGTCCTCATGTAAACATCTTTAAATCAGAATTGTCATCATTATTGTCATCATCACAGCAAACAGCAGCATTAATCCCAACCTGCTCCGGTGGCACACTAAGGAGAAGAAGCACTCTGATGTTGACTGATGTTGTGCATTTGCAAAAATCCGTGAAATGATTGAAGCTCCAATCTAATTTCATGTTCCTGCTGGCTTTTCATCAAGAATTATGAAATTGCACGTTCTCTCTCAGATTCCCAAAATAGACCTCTTCAGCAGTCCATCACCTGGAGGCTGTTTGAACAGGTGTTCAGAAGAAATGACACACACACACACACACACACACACACACACACACACACACACACACACTCCTTTTCTCCAGATGTCTTATTCCCTCTCTGCTTCTCCTTTATCCCTCCCTCTCTCTCCCTGCCATCACTCTCAGGCCTTTGCTCAAACAAACATTCCAACATTTACAGATTGTCCAATGCAATGACTCGACATTTTCTCTGTTTCATAAATCTGTTTAATTTTGGACTGCTGCCCAAATAAAAGAAGTAAGTAAGAAGACTTAACTTGTGATGGAATGGTTTTTGGAACTTTTTGTATCTTAATGAAGAGAAGTAAAGCAGTAAATGATAAGAGTGTGTGAGATAATCCTCTGCTCCATTGTTTCCTTCTTGTGTTCATCTCTTTCTCTTGCTGACACTTTGATGACCCTGAACATATTTAATCCCTTGGCATTATTCGCTGAGCTGTTTTATTCTCTTTGCCTCTAAACCCTCTAAACCCGACGGGCTCGTTTAACCTGCGGGCTCGTTACAACGCAGAGAGTTACAGCAACACAAAGGATGATTACAGTGAGTGATGGGGTTAGGTTCTCCTGTTCTGTTGCCTCAGTGGGTCGAGCTGTAATTTGACAGCTGCTTCATCAAACCTGACCGTTCCAGCTGCTTCTCATGGAGCGGTCAGCTTCAGGCAGCCAGAGCTCCAGGTGGACCGGCCAGTGTGTAGGACCATATGCAGATTTCCTCTTCCTCTTCGTCATCACTCTGTTTCACTCAAACTTCAGCTCAAGACTGCCTTCGTCAGTTTGTAATATTGGATGAATCCATGTAGAAAGGAGACATTAATACTCCTTTCAACATCTGCCATTTGGAATAATTAGCCCCACAGCTGCTGAGCCAAGGCAGCAGCACTAAGATGGACGCCACATGCCACGCATAATGGATCACTCAACAGTGGATTTCACTCTCATTTCCCCCTCAAATAGAGGGAACAGAAAAGAAGGGAGGAGGATGAACTCGGATAAAACGTTTATTTTCTAACTTAAAGTTACAGGGGCAGCTTGAGGTGGAAACATCTTGTAAAATGCAAAATTCATATTCAGTGAAGGGTTTTGAGTGGGCTGTCAGTCAAAAGGCGAGAGAGAGAGAGAGAAGAGAGAGAGAGCGAGAGGGAGAGAGCAAGAGGTAGGGAGAGAGAGGGGGAGAGAGAGAGAGAGAGGTAAAGCTGATCCATACCCGTTTGTCATTCCTCCTTCCTCTCTGTTTACTTTCATGTTTCTATCTTTGCTCTCCTCTTCCTCTCTCCTCACACTCGTTCTTTTCTCTCTCTTATCGTCTCTCCCCCTCTGTGCACTTTGTCGCCTTTCATCTTTACTTCACACTCACACAAATGGAAATGAGACCTTTAAAGAGAGACGGAGCGAGAAATTTCAGAGTGAGAGAGAGACAGAGAAGACTGGAGGCGTCTCAGTGTGTGTTTGTATGTGTGTGTGTGTGTGTGTGTGTGTGTGTGAGAGAGAGAGATGAGCACATTTAAATATTTACTCCCTCTCAGAGGAGTGTGAAGTGTGTCAAGAGTGATACGAATCCTGAGTGAGAGAGAGACAGAGGGAGAGAGAGAGGGAGGGAGAGAGGCAGAGAGAGAGAGACACAGAGAGAGAGAGAGAGATGAGCACATTTAAATATTTACTCCCTCTCAGAGGAGTGTGAAGTGTGTCAAGAGTGATACACATCCTGAGAGAGAGAGAGAGAGAGAGAGAGAGAGAGAGAGAGAGAGAGAGAGAGAGAGAGAGAGAGGCAGAGAGAAAGAGCGATAATTGTTTTCCTGATTAGCTTGTAAGTTTCGTTATTAAATAAAACAACAATAATACCACATGGCTGAAGAATTATAGATCCTAGGTTGAGTGTGGGGTGATTCAGGTCAATAATGATATTGTCCATGTGTGTGAGTGTGTGTGTGAGGCCGTTTATCCCCTCGTGGACCCCCGGGGCCTGCTGGAGCCAAAGCCCTTGTCCCAGATAACAAAGAGCAGCACGCACGCCTCAGACTCCCAGACCCCCCTCGGCCCACATTTCAGCGAGTAAAAAGAGTCAATATCAAGGCCTCTGCTCCACTTAGCTGCAAGGGAGACACCGCTGTCTCAAGCCCTTGGCCTCCTTTTTCAATGTGTAACGCAGAAATAAAGACTTTGAAGCTCCTACTTTTATTCCCTGAGGGTCTCCGGTGGCCCCCCCTGTCGTTCCACTGTGAAAGCAGGGCCGCACTGAGCCACACGCAGGTTCGGGTGGACTTCATCTACATAAAACCAAAATCAAGATGCAGGATTGGAACCTGCGATCGCAACAAAACTGATCAAGTCCTTAAATATCAGAGCTACAAAGAGACAGCGACCAAATCTCATGAGCTCTGTCCGTCTGTCTGTTCATCAGCAGGACTACAGGGAAGAACCTATTACAGTTTATTACCTGATGGTGGGACCATTGGTGGAGGTATGAACTCTAAACCGCGCCTATCAAACCCGGAGGTCAGAAGGTCGTGGAGCAACCGGGCTTGATCCCCGGCGAGCCTTGAGTGGGTGTGTTTCCAGCTGACTGAAGCTAGGGGGAGCTGTGGTGTTTCCTGCTGAGCTCCACTCTGCTGCTGTGTTGTCTTGATCAATCTCTTTAGTGCAGCAGGAGGAAGAGGAGGAGCCCAAACACACACACACACACACACACACACAGACAGAGACACACGCAGACAGAGACACACAGGCCGAAGCACAGCAGCAGTGTGAGGCAGATCAGATGTGTCAGGCTGCTGTTTGAGGATCCTCTGATGCTGAACTGAACCTGAGTGTGAGTGAGGTCATGAGATGTTTGTAGCCATGGAAACAAAACAAAACATAAATATACTGACGACATTGGTTGTAGTTATGGCAAGAATGTGGGTTTGTTGAACACGTGTTGTGTTATGTTATACACGTCAGTAGAAGTGTGTAGGAGGGTTGATTGATAAGATCTGAGCCTAGTCATGATCTGAGGGCCACGCCTCCTTCAAGCAGGACAAACTTCTGCTGCTGTCAGAGGGCGATGACAGTAACAACTTAACATGCGTGTTAAACTCCTTTCTCATTACATGTTACAGTAAACCTCTCTGGTCCCATACCAACACTAAAGCACATCATGGGTCAGCTGTTTTCATCGGAGGAGGAGCTTTCTCAGGCGAAAGAAGCTATTGGTTCTCTCCTGTATGCTGCCATGTTGGAAGGCGGGGCCGTACCCGACCTCGCCGTCGCCCATCCTCTGCTTTTAGCCAATCACAGTGAGAGTTTGGACAGCAGGACCCGCCTCCAGCAACAACTACAGCAGGTAGGCAAGTTTAAAACACAGGACAGAAGGTGTGACTGACGAGACAAACACAGACAGAACTTCATCTGAGCAGGGGGACTGCCGATTGATTTAGACTTTAGATTCAATGAGCCTTGAAGTTGCACTGCAGATAAACTTGACGAGGGCATTGAGAAGAAAGAGCTATTGTGCAAAATGGAGCAGGACTCCTGTTAGGGACGTGATTCGCTGGGCCTTTGTGACAAATGATAACAATGAGCCACAAGCTGCAAGCGGAAGGGATAGGGGGAATGAATGTGCTAGTTTGGTGTATTTGTTGCTGCTGTGTGCGTCCACAGTCACACACACTCACATTCAGGGACATGAGCAGCACATTTGCCTTCATGTTGCCATAGAGACCTTTAACATACATCCCCAGCCCCCATGAGACCACATGTTTACCTTTCATACACACATTTCAGCTCATAATCCACACTCAACTACATCGTACTTAGATGAGCAAAGACCATCAACAACCATTCACACTAACGGGCACAAGTCATCTTTGTTTTATAGAGTGTAAAATGTTCCAGAAGCTTAAACAAAATGAAATGAATGTAATTAAATGTGGTTATTAAAATCTCATTCCACCAAACAAATTGTTTAATTTAGATTGTGTGTGTGTGTGTGTGTGTGTGTGTGTGTGTGTGTGTGTGTGTGTGTGTGTGGGTGTGTGTGTGTGTGAAGTGCAGGAGAGGAACAAACCTAGAGCAGCAAGAATGGATTCCCCAATTAAAAACGTCCTAATGTGTTAATGTTTATAATCTGTTAATGTGTGTGATTTGTTCATGCATGTTATAACTGAGGCCTTCTCATAACTCTGAAGTGTTTGAGTCCAACTTTGTGTGATCGGTAGCTCGGGCCTGACAGAGGTATGGGCCCCTCTTCCCTCAGATTAAATTCTGTTGCCTCTTTTGTTTCCTCTTCCTCTCTCCTCCCTCAGCTGCAGGGCGACATCGGAAAGCGAGCGCCCACCTACCTCAAGGATCTGATCGGCCGACTGTCAACGTTCAGCGACGAGCCACGCCTGGCCGGCCTGGTGGGATTGGTGGTTACTATGGTGATGGATATGGCATACGCGCAGTCGACGGGAAAGCCGGGAGGGTCGTCGTCCTGCCAGGTAAAGCATCGAGTAAAGCACAAGGGCTGATTGATTAATTACTGAGCCGAGCATAGAATGACAGAACTGCTGAACTGTTGACCTCCAGCAGAAGGTGTGTGAGCTCCAGGAGGTGATGGAGGAGTATCTGAAGCGCTGCAGGATCAATCTGAGTGACAGAAGCAGGCTGACCCAGGATTCCATCAGACTGGAGGCTCAGCTCAGCTTCAGCCTCACCCAGCTGAAGACCTGCCTGCTGGGGGGAGACTGTGACTCCAGGTGAGAACCCACAGCACAGGACAACACAATACAGGACAACACAATACAGGACAACACAATACAGGACAACACAATACAACACAAGCTCATTTGGCATAGAAAGAGAAATTGGACAAAGGTGATCTGCAGTGGAATATTCCAGAAGAGACAAGAGGAGATTGTTGTAGAACGCAGCACAGTAGAATGTGACCAGCAGAACAAATCCCCTCTCTTCTTCTATGGTGCAGTAGACGTTTGTTCTCTCCTTCAGGTCTTTGAGGCAGTGGGCCAGTGGAGCAGCGTTCCATGCCCAGATGCTGGTTCACCTGGCCGGGTTGGAGGGTCAGGCCGAGCCCCTGGCTGCCAGGGCGGCTCTGGATCAGTACAGAGACGACCTCACACAGATCCTACCTGCGTACAGGTAACACACACGCAGCAGCAGCACGGTCACACTGAGAGTCACTGATCAGACGCCAAACACACCGACACTTCCTGGCCTCGTGGGGCTCTAACTGGTTCTGCTCTTGAAGCTCCCAGTCAAAGTGTGTGTGGCTGCACTGTGAGTTCTGGCAGCAGAAACACACTCTGGCCTTTCCCAGCTCCTCTGCCAGTCTGTGTTTGCTGCCCAGGATGAGGCGAGCAAACCAAACACTCTGTCAGCTCAGATCGTCACGGTGAATCACAGCCGCTCACAGAGCCGTCTGAGTCTGTTTATCGGACGGCCTTTAGTCAGAGCGGGACTTTTCCCCCGGAGCGTCACCTTGACAGCGCAGGTGTGAGAGGAAGAGCATCCAATCTAACTCCCCACAGGCTTTCATCAGCCAGCCGGGCTACAAACACACAGCAGCCGCCTCATAAAACATCCTGACATCCCAGTGGAGACGCAGACGCTCAGGTCCTGTCCCTCTGTGAGACACCGTCGCTCCAGCTGGCCCAAAAGAGACGGCACACACACACACACACACACACACACACACACACACACATACACACAAACAGCAACACATGAGACTGACAGGCGCGGCTACGAAGAAATGGAGCTCAAACAATCCAGTCAAACAGAACAACTGACTCTAATAAAAGTTCAATCTTCCCTGTAGTCCTTTATAAAGTCAATGAATGAGTCAGCGTGTAAGAGAGAGAAAGTAATCAAGCGTTTGGTATTGATTCTTTCTTCCCTCCGTATTGAAATCCTTCAGGCGTTACAAAGTGAAGACGGTGTGTGTGGTGAAGAGTCGCGGAGGCTTTTTGAAGTCACATGACGTCTCCAGCGAGGTGGCAGAGGAGGGCGCCATGACCGGGCTCAACGTGACAGACAGAGAGATGGGGAAGAGCGTCACCGTCCCTCTGGCTGCCATGGAGACGGAGACGGGGAAAATCTTTGGTAAGTAAATATCTCAAAGTGTTGTGATGTGTTCCTCTGTCATTGAACTCAATTGTGTCCCACTGGACCCAACAGGAAGAGGCGGAGTCTCCTCATGCTCCTCCATCAACCTGGACCAGATCTCCTCGGACCAGTTGGCCAAGGCGTATCTGGACCGCCTGTTCTCTGAGCAGGGCCCAGTGGAGGAGCTGAGGAGCCACTTCAGCAGAGCCAGAGACCAGCTGAGCCCGTCCAGACCTGAACCCAGAGACCAGGTGAGCCCATCCAGACCTGAACCGAGAGACCAGCTGAGCCCGTCCAGACCTGAACCCAGAGACCCTGACCAGCACAGAACACAGACACTGACACAACAAAGCCACAGAGCTCGTCAGGCTGAGGGGACGAGCAGAGAACAAGCAGGAGACGACTGCACACGAAGACCAGAAGAGAGAGAGAGGCGGCAGGGAGGAGAGGACAGTCTGAAGCTGAGTATAGTGGAGACACAGCTGGACCAGAGTGTGTGAGACGTTCAGCTGTCAGTCAATCTATGACCGATGCAGAGGTTGAAGGTCACATGAAGGTCTGAGATGTTCTTCATAATGTGTTCAGATATGCAAAGGAAACCAATAAATCCTCAGCCAACATGTGATTTGTGTTTGTGAGAAGCATTAAAGAGATCCTGATGAGGGACGGAAACACGGACTTCAATTCAAGTCCAAGTCCGTAAGCTTCAGGAGAACATTGATCTGTGATGGGCGGTGCTGGCAGAGCCTCACCAAGCGGTCAATGAGTCACACCTCACAACTCTAATACCTTCTGAGTGGTGTTATTACTCTCTACTTCCTCTTCCTCCATCTCTGTCCTTCCTCTTCCTCCCTCTCCCACTCTCCTTTCTTATCAGTTTAGTGCCACTTTGTTATTATTGTTGTTAATGCACACACACACATACACGCACACGCGCACGCGCGCACACACACACACACACACACACACACACACACACACTAATGAAAAGCAGCACCGCGTGTTCCTGTTGATCCCAAACTTCGATCCTATCTTCTTCTTCTTCTAATTTCCTCTCTGCTGTTTTGTTTCTGTCTGCGTCCTTTCGTGCCACGATTCATAAAGATAAAATAAATTCTGATCTTAATGTGGAAGTGAGACAAACTCAAGCTGAGCCCAAGTGTGAAATGAATCCACGTTTAGCTCTACACCCTCGCTCTCTCTCCCCCTCTCTGTCTGTCTCTCTCTCTCTCTCTCTGTCTCTCTCTGTTTCTCTCTCTCCCTCTCTCTGTCTCTCCATCTTTCTAACTCAGGTTGGACAAAAGGTCAGCGTTGGACATCAGCATTTAGTGCTGCAGTGAGGTACTGAGTGTGTGTGTGTGTGTGATGGTGATTGGTGTGAGCATGTCTACATGACGGACACAGTGACTTACCAGCTGCATTACCTGCCTCAGGTCCTACAGTACTCTGTGTGTGTGCGCTTACTTGCATGCCATGGTTGGCTGTCATGAACACGTCGCCGCGGCAACAGAAAATTGCTACAGTAACTCGACATCATCACGCCGCCCACGGGCTCTCAGCAGAGAACAGTCACTGACACAGAGTAACCTACTGTCGAGTGTGTGTGTGTGTGTGTGTGTGTGTGTGTCTTGGCAGAG
>NW_027466919.1:37500-50000 GCF_046128005.1 Genypterus blacodes
GAGAGAGGGAGAGAGAGACATGGGGACAGATAGACACCATAACAACACACATGCTGGGCAGAGCTGAGTCGTCTTCAGTCTCATTGACCCAGAAATCAACTTATGGCTGTAACTTCATTTTTTTTGTTTATATATCTTTTAATCTTTATCTTCTTTCTTTCTATTCTTTGCTTTATCGTCTTCCTCTTAATGTTCCACTGGTCCAAAGTTACTTCAAGGACGGGTAATAATTTTCCACTGTACGCTATCGCCGTGGCAATGAGGATGCACAGCCCGTACCAGCAGGGGGCGCGCGTCTGTGTGTTGGCTTATCTGTCCGTCTGTCTGCCTGGTGTTTCTCTGCAGTCTGACAGGCAGACGCTTGGTCACGAGGTGAACAAGGCGACCGATCCTCGATCTTTACATCAGAAGCAACATTGTTAATGGTTCACAACTGATTCAACACTTTTTTTAAACATCAGATACATTATTATTGTTTACATCAGAATCAAAAACAAAACCTGTTAACTTTGTTAAGGTTTACATTGAAACGGCGTAGAAGTTGTTTCGCTTAAGCGACAGGAAACAGTGCAATGCTTTTCCTTCATTTTAAACCCCGCCCCCTTTTCCAAAAACAATAGAATAGTAAAAATCGACTGTAGTCTACAGTTAAGTTTCTACTCATATTTACAGCCTGCAAAGTGCCGACACGCCAAACAACCCAGACCAGGGCAGGAAGCGGTTTCCCAGCTAACGGCTAACCTAGCATCGGTAAATGAACGGATTCCCTTTATTTTACAACACTTTTGGTTTTGGTATTGGTTATTGATATTGACAAGCGTGTCATCATGAGGTATTGACAACAAATCGCATGAGTGTTAGTGCTAAAGTTCCTGTTCTCAGCCTTTCTGTTCCATTTGCTTGTTGAATTGGAATTTACTAATTTGATTTCCTGTACTGAGCCATTTACATCATTTCAAAATGAGTATACTTTTGTTAGCAAGCTATGGTATCAAGCAAACAGCTTGTTGTTCAACACTAACAATGATTTATGTATGCTTGTGAGACATGCAAGACATCTTGATTACGTCACAGGTCTCCCTCGTATCTCCGTAATGGTAGAACGGATACGACTGAGAGGGGCCAAGAACATGGAAAGGACGTCCAAATATTGTATGCTAGTCTTTAAAGAATCTCAGTTACAAAGTATAAGACCCCTGGGATTGTAAGGCTCTCCTGTGCAAAGTGGTGCCACCAAGTCTCTGCCCATGGTGACCATCGGTACCTTAGGAGCAGTTAAATGTAAGTATTTGTAAATACTATATTTACCATCGAATATGTACAAAATACTCAAGGTTGACAAAGACTGATGAAAGATGCAGAAACCCACTTCATTTAGCGATGCTAGGAGAACGCAGGAAAGGTAGCCTGGACCTGTTAGCCTGGAAAAGCAACTTCAAAAAATGAACCTGCTTGTTTGTGTCTGGTGAAGTAAAGAACCTACAGTTAAGTCAGAGACAATAGCTATTGGTTTGCTCATGAAGACTTCCTTCCATGGTCTAGACTGTGCCGGGCTTTGAGCGGCCTTTGTTCTTCCAGGTAGACTAGCTTAAGTCGCGGAAAATACGCTGAAAGGGGCGGTGCGCAGCAAAAGAGCTAAATTCCCATGAATGATAAGTGTTAGCTTCTGTAAAAATTGTGCTGCAAACTAATTTGATGCAAACCACTACATTACTGCAAGCGTTCATTCCTGCACAAGCTCGCTCAAACAAACTTAGGCAGCAGGCACCGTTTGAGTAAATCCAACCATATTAAGCATTAGCAAAGACGCTCCAGACGTACGCTGCTGAACTTACTCATGACGTAAACAGCTTCAAAGCGTGTTTTTGCAGAAGCTAGCATAACTTTTTACAGTGTTCAAACCTTAAGCTTGGTGCCAGTGAAGAGACAAATGCATACAAAGTCATCACTAAGAAAGATTCTTATTCGCTTTAAAACAACATCAAGGATTTTTTTTGGCTCTCTTCAGCTCGACAATGACGTGGATAATATTTGCTGTTTTTACGAAAAATCCATTGGCTAGAAAATCCTTTATAGGTCAGACTGCAAACAGGAAGTTTCAGATAGAAAGATTTCCCTTTGGCAAAACAGGGGTAAACCTCCACTCCAAGGCCTTCACATGAAAACAGCTACTCTAATGAGAGCCACAGATTGTGCTGAGTTTGGCAATTACCCACATTTTTGTATGACGATTAGTGTGATTAGCTTGTCTCAAAACTGAGCAACACGTAGTTGTTGTGAGTGATGCGGATGGCGTGTTGCGAAGTGGTGAAGCGGGAGCTGAGCCTGAAAGCAAAGCTTTGAATTTTTTTGAGCTACGTTCGGACTCTTTCCTGTGGTCCTGAACTCGGTATTGGTATTGAATATTGAACTTGGTATTGACCAAAAGTGGAGAGTTGTGGATTCAGGTGGGTGAGATGAGTTTCCTCTGCAGGGAGTTGGGACTCTGAGGGACATGCTGAGGAGCTTTTGGGCCATGGAAACATTTGCTAAATTCATCTGGAGGGAGCTTGGACTGATAGCGCCGCTCCTTTGCATTGAAAGGAGTCAGCTGAGGTGATTCAGGATCCAAATCATGATGCCTTCTGGGCGACCCCCTGTGAAGATGTTCTAAGCATCTCTAATGAGGATGAGGCAACGGGGCAGACCCAGAATATGATGGAGGGATTATACACTATATACCATCAACTGAGGGAACACCACCCCCAGGGAGAGCAACATCTTGACCATTTCACTGAGCTCGCTCCACGACCTGAACCCAGAACAATAGATGTTTGACTAGATCTTACTATCCCAGCCATCTTACTACAATGTATAAATAAATCAATCAATCTGCAAGATTTCAGTGAATCACATTTGGGGGTTGCCAGACTCAGACAATCCAGGGCTCTGCTCAAAGCTCATGTCTCACAGGGTTCCAAACCTCTGTGACAAGAGCGATTGTTGCCAAGTTTCAATGGATCACAACTAGCCCAGGCTACTTCATTTACAGATGCCATTTAAAATATCATTATATTACACATCAAGTAAAAAACACAACGTCAGCAGGAAAATTCTGGCCAATTCATTTACACATGCAGCACGGCGCCCTTGGCTTACAAATTGTGGACTTTTAGAAGGCTGACATATACAGTAAGTTTGTATAAGACGAAATCTAGTAGAATAACAGTCTGAAATGTAAACCTCTGGCTGAGCTTCAAGAATGAAAGAGTGGCCTCCGGGTAAAGGAGAGGCTCTGTCACTAATCACCCTACAGGGAAAGCACTCTCTGTAAATTCACTCTGTGCATGGGTTGTTCCTAGGATTGAATAATTTGACAGCTCATTGGTTGATTATTGAGTTATTATTCTAATGGTTATATTCTTCATATTGATCACTACAACTACTTTACTGTCTAGCCCAGTATTGATTAAGTGTTTCAAAGAAGCCTGAAGTAGGTATGAATCATATTAGAAAGTGTTCGTTCCCTTCCAAACTCATCCGGCCCGACCGCCATCGCATTAAGCCCACAGAGATCTGGAGAAGTTTCAGTCCAAATGGCGGTAAGGAAGGACACGCAACAAAGCCGCACTCCATCTTTGTTCCTTCATTGGTTGTCAGCGGGAGGCTCTTAGATTCATGCTCGTATCTCTGTGTCCGTAGATGTTAAGATAAGTCAAAGCCCTACAGTGGGTCTCCCCTCGCAGTTGATGCTATAATTCTCTGAAATCGAGCAACATTTAACCAAGATTATGAGGTGAACCTGTTTGCTTGCATGTGTGTTGAGGCAAAACTGCTCCGACATCACTGTTGTGGGTTTTGACGGTGGTCGATTTCAATTGGTCCTTGTTGAAAAGCCTGAATATGATACTTAAGTCCCTTCTCCAAGCTTTAAGAAGTGAGAAAAAGCTTAAGTATATTTAGTATGTTCACTATTGCAATTATTCATTATTCAAATTGCTTTCTAACAGATTTCCATCAGATCTCTGTGAGCTATCAAGAAGAACATCTATCTATGTGTAACAACATCTATCACAATCGATTGCAAATAACTTTAACAGTCTCTTCTCAGGATGAAAATGATAAGTTTGCAAAGCTTACATGAAGCATTAAGCAGATAAGATTACGGTTGTTCATTCAAGCACTTGGCCTTGAATAAAAAAATCATGTAAAGCCGAATTTGCAGCTTCTTTTAAGACGTTCAGAGTAAGACCATCATGTGGACAGGCTGCCTACATATGAAAGCAGCATCAGATCGTTTCCCCCAGGGTTCAGGTGAGTCTGGATGCTTGGCCTGACACATGTGTGCATTCTTCTCAAGCAAATCCTTCACATCGCAGTTGGTGTGGTATTAAATATTGATGGTGTCAAAGCATTAGGGAATACAAATCCCCTAGAAATAGAACCCGGAACACCAATCTTTGTAAAGATTTATAAGTCAAGGGTGAGGGATTAGTGGCTGTTTCTTACAAAGCCCTTGAGGATTTTGATTGGTCCACAGACCAGCCGGGGGAGGGGGGGGGGGGGGGGGAGAGGGAGGGCGCAGAAAGCACGCAAAGGTAATAAGCAAAGCTGCTGAGCAGATGCTTGAACCAGCGGGAGCGCAGCATGTAGGTGGGATAAACACTGACAGAAGCAGATTTAAGAAACGGACAACCGATGAGGTTTCACAGAGGGCGGCGGTGTCTAAGTGTCTACGTCTATTGCATTGTTATGATTGACACATGATGTGGTAATGCCATTGGTGAAATCCCAGGAACCATAAGTCCACAGTTGAAAAACAAACAAACTACAAAATATTATCGCAGTAATTTATGCAATGATAATAGTTTCTCTAACAGTTTCAAACGGTAGAGCGGCCGTCGCGTCTCCTCAGACACAGCCTCATTAAAGGTAAAAGCACACTAACCCCTTCTTGATTCAAACTAGACCTTAAATCATTTACATCTATAAAACAAACAGCAAGAGAGCTCATTCCAGAGCACATGACCTAACCGAGACATTCAGAAAGAAAAGAATGGAGCTGTGATGAACCTTCAGCTTTCTCTATTTACACTTCTATCCTCAGTGATGTTTCAAAACCTTTTGCTTCATTGAACGTGCCCTCCTGCACAAGAGTCCACTCAGCATTTCTACAGGCTGGGACAGCGAGCGGCCAAAGAGACCTCCAACACCAACGCAGAGTCCGTCTCACGCAGCAACAGCAAAATGAGACAGTGTGTTTTTTTTTCACAGTACTCGACCATCTTCTCACACAAACCACAGTTGATTTTCATTTACATCTGGTTTCTGATTGTGTTTTCCCGATCATCTGGTCACGCGTACACGTACAAATACGAAAGCAGTATTGATAAAGTTACTTCATCTCTTTGTTCCTGTGTGGGTTGAGTCGGGTGGATACAGGACTTCAAGCTGTGAAGGTGTGTGAGTTTGTTTGGACTCGAGGTAGCACTCCACAATTTGCTGAACTGCACTTTGAGTCTGTATTTAACCAGGGAGACGCGATGTTTAGTGTATTAAACAGCATTTAGGAGATGGCTTAATGGACGGATTGGGATTTTCTTTTTTCTTCGTTTTCGCTTCATCTCCGTCTTCTGAGCTGTGTCTCTGGCTCCTAAGCTGGTCTTAGTACTTCCATGCATCTGTACCTTCCATTAATTCTAAGTTGTTGGATTCCTTCATCTATTCATTCATCCATCATTCAATCTGTTGTTTAAAGGGAGGGAGTGATCGATCAATGAGCCAGCCGTGATTTTCAGATCCAACCATTCATCCATCGCCCCTCGGCTTCTTCCTCCGTGTTCTCCTCCTGTTCCATCCTCGCCTCCATCGCCTCCTTAGAAGCCCCTGATGTGGCAGTAGGCCTCCAGAGAGGAGAAGAGGATGTAGAGGAGCCACAGGCTGAAGAACAGCATGGTGGTCAGGACTTTGGCAGTCCTCGGCCCGCCCAGCTCGCCGCCAATCTCCGGCCGCCGTCGGTACATCAGTGTGCTAACGCTGATGAAGGCGAAGATGGTGAAGAGCGTAACGGAGAAGGCCAGCGTGCCGGGATCCACCCGGAACTCATCCCCGTTGCTCTGGTGGTAGATGGCGGCGATGGACCAAGCCACCTGTCAAGACACAATCAAATAGACGTGAGAGCAGCAACGACACAAAGGGTTGACTTGATTACAGGCGACGCGTTTGACCCTCAGTCACATCTTTGAGACACGAGGCAGCAGCAACATCCAATTAGCAACAAACTATAACAATTACATAGGAGATCAAATAATGTCAACAATCATAAATCAATGGAGCTGAATGAACACTCACCCCGATGCCCAGGAAAACATTGACAGCGTTGGAGCCGGTCACGTTACCGATAGATGCGTCGGCATACTGATCCTGGGTGGCAGCTACCTTACTGGCAAAGGTGTCTGAGGGAGGGGGGGAGAGAGAGAGAGGGGAGAGAGAGAGAGGGAGAGAGAGAGGGTGATCACATTTATGTTATCTGTGTGTGTATGTATGCATGTATGTGAGTATGTGTGTGTGTGTGTATGTATGCATGTATGTGAGTGTGTGTGTGTGTGTATATGTGTGTGTATATATCTATGCATGGATGTGAGTATGGGTGTGTGTGTGTATGTATGCATGTATGTGAGTGTGTGTGTGTGTGTATATGTGTGTGTATATATCTATGCATGGATGTGAGTATGGGTGTGTGTGTGTATGTATGCATGTATGTGAGTGTGTGTGTGTGTATATGTGTGTGTATATATCTATGCATGGATGTGAGTATGTGTGTGTGTGTGTATGTAGGCATGTATGTGAGTGTGTGTGTGTGTGTATATGTGTGTGTATATATCTATGCATGGATGTGAGTATGTGTGTGTGTGTGTATGTAGGCATGTATGTGAGTGTGTGTGTGTGTGTATATGTGTGTGTATATATCTATGCATGGATGTGAGTATGGGTGTGTGTGTGTATGTATGCATGTATGTGAGTGTGTGTGTTTGTATGTGTGTGCATGTATCTCCATCAGCGTGGCCTCAGTCGGCTGCTTTGCCCGGAGCCTTAATCGTGTTCCAACAAAGCAGGAAGTGTATTTCAGATGACATTTTGTATGAAAGGTGACGCCCACCAATACCAAAGAAACTCATTGATTTCACTGCTCTGACCTTTTCAAAGAATTATGCACATTTCAGCTCCTAACAGGGAAAACAACCTCGTGACCTTCTGCTTTCTGCAACCATCAGACATCTGACTGCTCTGCCCTCTGAGTACAACACTGATCACCTGCATGATAACAGGCCTACATGGCCTAGCCTAGATAACAGGCTCCAGACTCTGGGAGGCTCCTGCTGCTCCTTCCTGCTTCTGCTCCTCATACTTCCTCCATCCAGCTTCATGGTTGTTGACAGTAAAAATCAACAGTAGCCAGGGAATGAAGCCTGGTCTCCTCCACACATCGGAAAGTCAACTGTAGATACACGCCATAACCAGGAGGCGGAGTCTCAGATGTACAAACTCAATGGAGGGATTTGGATGGAGCGACAGTAGAAGAAGAAGCGTAACCAACCTCTGAAAGTGAGGAAACTTAACAAACAAGAATGCTACAGTTGTTGTCAGAAATCGTTTGTTTGTCTGAAGAGCATTCGTTTTAAGACGACGTGGTTCCATGGATCCATTCTACAGCCTACAGGTCTACAAGAGCTTCAGAAGAATCAGGTTTTTGCTTCAATAGTTAAACCAAAGCACAGCAGCAGACCCTTTCTAATGTTGCATACTGTTGTTAAATTGTGTGAGTGTGTTCAGACTGAGAGGCTTCATTTAGAAACATCAACCTTTCATCCTCTCACGCTGCCTCAGCCACATTTGGTTCTCCGTCTATAATCCAAATTGGTTACAGCGACGGGTTCATCTTTGCCAAACTGCGGCCCCACAGGGATGATCAACACCGAGACCAACAGAGCGGCGCCAAGCTAAACAATAGGCTGCTTACTGGAACAAACAAACAGCAAGCAGCCTCATGTCAGCTGGCACTCGCTTCTCTTTCACATTTTCTGGCCATCCTCTCTTCTTCACTGAGCTCTGCTGCTTTCTTCTGCTGCCAAATGAAAGAGAGGGGGAGAGAGGGAGAGGGAGAGAGAGAGAGAGAGAGAGAGAGAGAGAGAGAGAGAGAGAGAGAGAGAGCACAGGGATTCAAACAGAGATGTGAATGAAGGAAAGAGGTGGAATGATTTTCTCAAAATGGCAGCCAAGCTGGCACCAGGGAAGAGGATGAAAGAGTGAAAGAGGAATGATGGAGGAGAGAGAGGGAGAGAGAGAGAGTGAGAGAGCAAGAGAGGGGGGGAGAGAGAGAGAGCTAGAGAGAGAGAGAGAGAGAGCAAGAGAGGGGGGAAGAGAGAGAGAGGCAATAGGCCGAGCAGACAGCACTGCAAAGATAAATATCCCCACACACCTTACAGCTTCAAGGACATCTCTGCTGCTGGGCTTAAATGAGTCTCTCTCTCTCTCTCTGTGTGTGTGTGTGTGTGTGTGTGTGTGTGTAGACACAGGGACTCGGGTCAATGATGCCACCTGGGTCCAATCTGATGCCCCGACTCCTCCAGCTGGCAAAGGCGTGTGTGTGTGTCAATTTGGTTTGGAGTGCTTGTGTGCCTGATTGAGTGGGTGAGTGTGTGTGTGTGAGTGTCTGTGTATGTGTGTGTGTGTCTGTGAGTGTGTGTGTGAGTGTGTGTCTGAGCTTGCAGAAGTGCATGTAAGTAACAGGTTCCATTCGCAGCTCCTTCTGTGAGAGAGCGTCTCCTTGGAGACTCTTCTGCCCTTTTCCTCTTCCTCTCTGTCAATCAACCTCTCCCTCCCCCTCCCCCTCCTCCTCTGCTTCCTCCATCTCTTTCCTCTCTCTCAACTTGCATTTTTCTTCTCCTCCTCATCTTTTGACGTCGCTTGGTCTGAGTTATGTCTTTTAGAATTTTATGTTGCTGCAATTCAAAGCCGTAATTCGATTAAAAATCTATTTCTAGTAAAAGTACGGATCCCTCAGCCTCTCTGCTTTGGACCTGAACCTGTGTTTGAATGGAGAAGACACCAGCTCAGAATCAGAACAAGACCTTTCCTCTCATTGCTCTCATGGGACCCGTATTTGCCAAACGTCTCTAAACGCTTCTCTGCCGATCATCCGACATCTTCAAATTACAAGTTAAGTTTAAGTCTGCTTAAGTCCTGAATGCCAGCAGCACATTAGTGTGAGGGTTAGGGGGAACTTTGCCGTCTGACTCCTCCCACATGGTGATTACACAGACACACACACAGACACACACTTTGTTCTTTAGAATGTTGTTTGTTTACAGCGTATCATCAGTTTGCTGTGTTTCTGGCAGTAAACAATAAAAACAAACCATTTTATAAAAACCCATCTGTTTTTGCAAAGCAGCTGTTGGTGTGTTGAGATGAGCACACACACACACACACACACACACACACACACTCACTTACTGTCCCTTTAAATGAGGCACTGACCTGCAACACTGACTTCCTGTCTTATCTCACCTTCGTCCTGCTGAGACACACACTGTGTTTGCAGCACAACAGGAAATAATAATACATACATACTTGTGCTGTGATACGGATCAAAAGCTCCTCTGGCTTTCTTATTCTCTGGTATGCGTGTGTGTGCGCGGCTGTGTGTGTGCGTGTGTGTGTGTGTGTGTGTGTGTGTGTGTGCTGGTCCAGCTCACAGTGATAAATGAGGTTAATCATTGTGGTGTCGCAGCACAGGCTGGCTTTTATTAACTGTAATAGACACAGAGCTGGAGGTTTGTTTCTTTGTCTGTGTGTGTGAGGCAGAGCCACAGGAGGCTCCGTTAATAAGGCTGAAACACACTCGGTGGCTCCACACACTGTATGTACCTGTGTGTGTGCGCCCACAGAAACACACACACACACACACAGGGATGATTCTGTGTTTATGAGCCTCCAAAGCATGCAGAGCTATGAGTGTGATACATGACAGTGACCATCTGAGCCTAACATGACAGAGGGCCCTATGCTAATAACACACAGGAGAGGGAGAGTAGACGTGTGTGTGTGTGTGTGTGTGTGTGTGTGTGTAAGCATAAGAATCTAATGTCAAGCCTTAATGTCATACATCCCTTCTGTTTGGGTGAACAGAAAATGTTAACTACCCGCCCGAGTGTTCATGTGTGTGTGTGTGTGTGTGTGTGTGAGAGCACAGAGCCAGGAGACTGAGCCAAGGTTAAAACATATTTAGCGGGGCGGCGGTCGTATGTGATTCCTCTTGTTTAGTGATGATCCATGCTGCTGTCTGCAGACCACAGAAGCAGACACAGAGCCACACAGTGGGCGGGCTGTGGGGCTGTGAGGCTGTGAGGGTGTGTGTGTCTGTGTGTCTGCGTGAGCTCTGCTGTGGCTTTTATCAAGCTTCCTCCAGCAGGGGGCAGCAGCTCTCATGTCCAGGAGTGACTTTGACTGTGGGGAAGGTCAGTAACTACCCCCCCCTCCCTATCCCTTCCACTCAGTGGGCAGTCTAGGTGACGGCCTTTTGGTCGTTTCAGGGAACCTGGAAGTCCCCTTAATCCTCCACTTTCCCTGTTTTCAGCAGGCATTTATATTTCAGACCCATCTAAAAATAATGATCAGACAGCCAGCGTGAGGCCGGAGGCTGAAGCGTCTCAAAGCTTCAGTTCTGCTAGAAAAGTGGACGCTGCTTTAATACAAAACCAAGGTAAAGTTCCTGAAGATGCTCCTGCTGTGTGAGGGCTCTGATTACAACCACAAAAGAAGAAGAAGAAGAGTTCATTCTTATCATCCGTTTGCAGAGTTTCCACCTGCTTCTGTCCTCTTTGTGTGAGTTTGTCTTGGCTGTGGCTGTGAGACAGGTGGACAACTTTCTTGCAGGTAAACAAAGATGAAAGCGAGCAGGGAACAGAAGAATATAAGACACATCTGTCCCAAACTGAGACCTCTAAATGTCACATCCATGTCCCCGTGGAGGGACGTTAGGATGATTGAGTCAGAGGCAGCCACGGATCAATATCAGAGCTCACACACACACACACACACACATACATGCATGTATACACACATACACACTCACCTGGTACAGAAGTGCCCAATGCCACAAACACGACTGCTGTGACCGAGTCCTTCAGGCCCACGGTGCAGCCGAAGCTGGAGGCCAGGTCCCCTACAAGGACATACCATCATCATCATCATCATCATCACCATCATCATCACCATCACCAAAATACTCCATATTACTACAGACATAAACACAACACTATAATATTATTATCAAGGAGAAAGATCAAAACGTTCCAAAAGAAAAGAAAAAAAGTCAAAAAGATAAAGATTAAAAATATTATAATTTTTTTGGAAATATCAATAAAATCTAAACATAATTTTTCACTTATTGGCTTTAAAAACCTTTTATAGCGTAAAAAACAATAAAACTGTTTTTTAAAGTAAGAATTGCCATGTGCTTTATCGGGTGTGAAGGGTCAGGCGGAGGTTCAGGCTGAGGTACCTATGACGGCGGTGAGCAGGCCGATCATGCAGATGGAGACGACGAAGCAGGCCCAGCCGTTCCAGTAGTCTGTGGGCGGCACGAAGGCGAACAGAACCTTCCAGAACACGGTGAGGAAGTGCATGACGTAGTCGAAACACGACGGCAGCTTCTCCTCGCCGCACTCGTCGTCGTCATCATCCTCGCCTTGGGGGGAAAGAAGACGGAGGGGCGAGTCAGAGACGAAGAGGGCAATAAGGTGTCAACACAACAAAGAGGAAGAGTTTTAATTTACTCCTCACTGGAGTTACTGCAGTGTGGAAACATGGAGCCCATCTGGGGGATTTACACTCTCACACACATACACACACACACCGTCCACGGATGGAGCGGCAACTTACACATGAAGGATTCTATGTGCCAGTGTCAAAAGCCTTAGTTGCCATAGAAACCCCACAAAGTACTTTGGAAAAGCCTGTGTAGGACACAATTCTGACTTCCTCCTGAACTCAGCTAAGCCCTGTGAGACAGGCAGGGAAGAAAGGAGCTCAGAGTGACCCGAGGCACCAGGAGGTCCCTACGGGCCCAAAGGGAAGAGTCAGCCCCCCCATCTGTCTCCATCAGACAAAACATAACAAAACCCTGACTGACCGGCAGGTGTGTGTGTGGACAGCAGCCGTCTCACACACACACCTTCATGAACACAAAACAACTTCACTCAATAAAACAGCTCCACACACACACACACACACACACACACACACTTGGCGGTCTCCTGCATGGCTGATGCTCTGGCTGTCGCTCTGATCCATAAATGTGAAGTGAATGAATAATCAGACTCAGTTCTGTTTGACTGCAGCTCAAACCAACACAACAACAACAAACGTCTGTACCTTCACCTTCAGGCTCTAACCTCTGTCTTACATAAGGTTTGCTCTCATTTACACAGATTAACACGTGCACTCTCCTGTGTGTG
>NW_027466919.1:57500-80000 GCF_046128005.1 Genypterus blacodes
CTGTCAGAGCTCAGGCTGGTTCAGTGGAGGGTTCAGGTCCCTCTGGCCTCTGATGGCTGCGGGGAAGCAACCACAACAAAACACCAAACTTGGTTGAGCGGCGGCTGAAATGTGTCTGAAGTTTTGGGTCGATATAAGATGAAGAGAAGTCCTTGCAGAGAAGAGTTCTGACCCTCATCTTCCTCATCAGACGCTTCCTGAACGAAGACGCAACGTTTGGGGGTTCACACTTCAGAGAGAGGAAGTGAAGCGTCCCAGTGCAGGAAGTGAAGAGGAGCGCCACATCACGCCCCATCGCACCGCATCACGCCAATGCCTCTTGAGAACTCACTGAAGGGTGCAGACTCACGACGAGGGGACATCAAAGTCACTTCCTTTTTGCTGGAAACTTTAGAATCAATCAATGTGTGTTTGTGTTTTGTATGACGATCTCACTCACACACACTCTCTGTCTCTGTGTGTGTGTGTGTGTGTCTGAGGCGTGTTTGATCTCCTCACTGATATCATTTGATCTCCAGCCTTCGTCTTTGATCCTCTCATCACTTTCAACACTACCCTGCTGTGTGTGCGTGTGTGTTAGTGTGTGTGAGGTAGAAGAGCGCTGGGTGCCACCCTAACGTTTAAAGCAGAGCCTTATGCAGTGGTGTGTGTGTGTGTGTGTGTGTGTGTGTGTGTGTGGCTAAGTGGAAAGCCCCTTATGTTGTTACAGCTCCATATCAGATTAGATTGTTACATAAAATGAGGGAGATGAGTCGCACACACACACACACACACACGCACACACACACACACCTTTACAGTTAAAGGGGAGCAGAGACATTTTCACACACAGAGCTCAAAGCACCAGGACGGAGTGAAAGGAGAGGAAAGGCAGAGGGAGGACAGGTGTGACGCCCCTCCAGCTTGTTACACACACCTCAGGAGAGAGGCAGAGGAAGGGAGGAGAAGGAGAAGAAGCTCCCACACACAGAGAAGCAGAGGCCGATTCCACACCAACAGTCTGTCTGTTTGTGATGAAGGAACGAGGCTTTAACCCCATGAGTGCTGACAGCAGGCTCTGGATCTGGGACCTCTAGGGGACCTGGTTTACATTTATGAATAGCAGAGCTGCAGACTTTAAAGAAGGTTCTCCCCTGGTTGATCCACATGTGAAGTGACCTTTAGGGGGGCGCTATTCTACCTTCTTAAAGGATTTCGAACCTTCCGCTACCGTCTGTCTGTCTGCAGCGTTTCCTATAGCCTCTATTCTCTGGCAGACCTGAGGGATCAGAGCCCAGAGGGTCTGTGAGGGGTTAAATCAAACAACCAGACGGGAAATATCACACACGAAGCGCAGAGGAAGAATCATTGAGCGAGCGGGCGAGCGGGCGGGTGTCCTGAGTGCTGATTGGCTGTCACACCTGTCCATTCCCTCTGGCTGCGTCTCCACTGGGGCGAGTCGAGCAGCAGGTAGAAGGAGGACAGCTTATTGTACTCCTCCCGGTCTAAGATCCTAAGGGTTATGGTCTTCCTGTATGGGACACACACATACACATACACACACACATATAGAAGGAGGTGGTGAACATGCATGGTCAACACAGGGTATGGCAGGTTCACACACACACACACATACATATATACGTATATACATGTAGTGGTTGGGTGGGGTGAGATGAGAGGTGACCCACATCCTGCTGCATGTTCACTTTACAGAGGAGGTGTGTGTGTGTGAGAGAGAGAGGGAGAGAGAGGGAGAGAGAGAGAGAGAGGAACAGAGGGAATGTATGTGAGTGTGTGTGAGAAAGAGAAAATAATCATCTCTCTCTCTCTCTCTCTCTCCTCTGTGTGTGTGTGTGTGTGAACATGCAGCGTCTGCGGTGGGGCGGACACTCTGGGGTCACATCCGGGTCAAGGTTCACGGGGTCGCGGGGGTCGGCTCTTCCTGACCTTTGGTGTTGTTGGTCTCTACCAGGCGAGGCTCTGCGATCTCCACGTAGAAGGTTTTGTTCTTCTCGTACTCTTCATCGTCGATTATTCTCACCTTGATGATTTTACTGAGGGAGGGGAGGAGGAGAAGAAGAGGAGGAGAGGAAGGAAGAGAAAGAGAAAGAGTGAGGAAACGACAGGCTGGAAGAACAGGAAGAGGAAACAGAGGAAAGCTAACACCTCCATTTTTCCCACAAGCAGCTGAAGCTCAGGAAGGAGATCTGCAGAGGACTGAAGGAGCTAAAGGAGCTGAAGGAGCTAAAGGAGCTGGAGGAGCTGAAGGAGCTGAGGGAGCTGAGGGAGCTGAAGGAGCTGAAGGAGCTGAAGGAGCGTGGATGGAATCAAACTTTACAAGAATCAAGTTTTTTTCCAAAATTCGGAATTTTCTGGATTCAGTTTTCGATATACTTTTTATTTTTAAATATTCTCAAAAATTATCATGGTTTTTTTTTCTCTATTTATGTGAATTATTATAAAAGGGAAACAAAACAAAAAAAAATCATAATTAAAAGTAAACTGTGGTCTCTGGCTGTTAAACATGTTTCTCTGATATTTTGGGTTTGGATTGATCTGCAGAGTTTTCTCAGCTCCTCATGTTCTGCCCCTCCGCCTGACAGACAGATGCTGTGTGAGCTTTTGGCTTCTCTTTGATCTGTGACGTCATCCTGTGATCACAGATGGAACGATGCGTTCAGGGCCCGGGCTGAGCTGACACAGCGGCAGAGTAGTGTGCTTGTTTTTCTCCAGCAGGCTTCAGCTCCTGGCCTCCATCAGTCAGGCTGACAGCTCAAACTTCACAAGCTGCACCTTTTTTTAATCTTTGTTTCAAGTTGAAACGCTTTTGACAAATGATCTGGCTCGTGAAATAAAAGTCAAACTTTAGTGATGCTGCTGCAGCTTGAGGGTGAAGCAGGTTTCATCCTGGTGCAGCCGCTTGTGGGACAGCAGGTGAAGACAGCAGACAGACGACACAACTCAGTCACAACTCAGTCAAGAAGAAGAATCTCAACCTCCAGGCAGAGGACCAGGTGAGTTAGATAGTTTAGTTTTGTTGACTGAGTTGAAGCTGAACTGATTCCCTGTCTGTTGTGACAGAACAGCAGAGCAGCATAGGAACATCAGAGGAACAGGAAGTGACATGAGACCACATGAGAGTGTGAAGAGAGAGAGCGACTGAGGAGGAAAATGATAAAAAAGAGAGACGTGAGGTCATCAAAGAGAGATGTGAGATCGTTCAATCTGCTACCTGGCAACAACCAGAAGAGAAACCAGCTCAGAAACCTGCTGAAGGACCTGGAGCTATGACATCACCATGACACAACCTGCTACACAACTGACCTCTAACTATGAGTTCATATCCACTCATCCATCCAGGGAAGGAGAGAGAGAGACAGAGAGAGAGAGGGAGAGGGAGAGGGAAAGAGAGAGAGAGAGAGAGAGAGAGAGGGGACCAGTCATCAGGTCTTCCCTCTCTGCCATCATGTGCATCCAGAATCAATTAACCAATCAGTTCATCCACAGATACAAAGATACAAATCCCAATAATCCATTAGTGGCTTCAGTTACTTCCTGGTTACACACAGCTCACAAAGCCCTGAACCTGAAAGCACCTCCCCTGCCTCAGGGTGGAGCTCTTGAGCAAGGCACTTAACCTCCGAGAATGATGCAGCAAGAGAATGGTATGCTTTGGTCTGGAATTGTGTGTGTGTGTGTGTGTGTGTGTTATCAGTAAACCATATTTGCACCCAAGCTGCTCTTCAGCTGCAGCCTGAGGAGTTCAACACAGAGAGGAAAGAGAACTGCAGTGATCCCTACAAAGTACACAACACTGCAGTGATGATAACAAAGTACACACCACTGCAGTGATGATGACAAAGTACACAACACTGCATTGATGATAACAAAGTACACAACACTGCAGTGAAGACAACAAAGTACACAACACTGCAGTGATGATCACAAAGTACACAACTCTGCAGTACTCAGTGATCATTTCCAGCTTCCAGTCAGATGATGTCATTCAGATTCTGGTTCAATGACCTCATTTATTGATCAGTTCAGATCAGATTTACCAACACACACACACACACACACACACACACACACACACACACACACACACACACACACACACACACACACACATTTCCCGTCACATCATGACAAACACCTTGGCTGTACAGTATGATGTCCTGTTGCTATGGCAACACAATGTTTGGGTAACCAACACTGGTGGAGGAGATTGCTTCCAGACCAATGGTGTGTGTGTGTGTATGTGTGCACGCATGCATATTTGTGTGAATGTTTCTCTGTGTGTGTGTGTGTTTGTGTGTGTGTGAGAGAGAGAACAAATCATAATGAGCATGTTAGAGATAATGTATTCATACCTCACAGTGTGCATGTGTGTAACCTGCTCTCCATACACAGTGTAAACAAACACTGGTGGTGTGTGTGTGGTTTCAGTGAGACAGCCCAGCAGTTGGAAATGCGTTGAGAAAAATGTAACAACTGCACATGTAATGTGAAATTCACACTCACACACTCACACACGCTCACACACACACACTCAGCGAGAAGTGGCTTCACACTTGTATGACAGTATTCACAAATGTATCACACTCGCACGCTTTCACACCCATACAAAAGGAATCACACTTACACACACACTCATGATGACAGCACACATGTATACATGCACACACATGCACACGCACAAGCACACACACACACATATCAAAGCTGTTTCCACAGAGATGTCCTCCATGTGACTTTGCTTAAACGCATAAATACAAGTACAGATCTGAGCAGCAGTCACACACACACACAAACACACACACACACACACAAACACACACACACACACACAGTTTTGTTGGTGCAGATTGCTGGTGGGTGGACTCAGACCAGACAACAGGAGTGAGTGTGTGTATGTGTGTGTGTGTGTGTGTGTGTGTGTGTGTGTGTATGTTTATTGAAGATAAAGGTGGGCAAGTATATCTGATGGAGTCTTCTCTTATTTGTGTCTCTCAGGGTAGGAGTGTGTGTGTGTGTGCGTGTGTGTGTGTGTGTGTGTGTGTGTAAGTGTGTGTACAATTGCAATATGTGACAATGTTAAACATAAAACATAACACATGAAGACAGCAGTGTGTGTGTATGTGTGTGTGTATGTGTGTGTGTGCGCTTGTACATGAGGCTGTGTTCATGTAAATACGTGAATGTGTAGCAGAGAATGTGTAAATATGTGTGTGAGGGTTGTGTGTGTGTGTGTGCAGGGCGTGAGTGTGTGTGTGTGTGTGTGTGTGTTTTATAATGATGTTAGCCACAATGGGAAACCACAACAGTCAGACAGCAGCGCTCAGTCAGGCTAATAAGCTCCAGTCTGCTACCAACACACATAAAACACATTTATGGAGGCTAATGGACACACACAGAAAAGACACACACACACACAGAAAACATACACACACTGTCTGCCTGTCTGTCTGTCTGTCTGCCTGCCTGCCTGCCTGCCTGCCTGCCTGCCTGCCTGCCTGCCTGCCTGTCTGTCTGTCTGTCTGTCTGCCTGCCTGCCTGCCTGTCTGTCTGTCTGTCTGTCTGCCTGCCTGCCTGCCTGCCTGCCTGCCTGCCTGTCTGTCTGTCTGTCTGTCTCTCTTGTCTCTCCTGCTCTGACTGATTGTTTGTTTCTCTCTGTCTTGTTTTTTATCTGCGTGATTTGAAACAACGCCATAAAAATCACATTTATATTTTTACGACAGCACGCAAAACAGGTGACAACCACATAAACACAACGACATATACTAACTGGTGTGTGTGTGTGTGTGTGTGTCTGTGTGTGTGTGTCAGATTTATCTTCACAGGATGTCTCCCTCTCCTCTATCGCTCTATCTCACTCTGCCTCCTTTTCCAGCTACAGTACATCTGGGTAACCTAATAAGGGGCTGGAACCCCCCCCCCCCCCCCCCCACACACACACACACACACATACACACATACACACACACACGCACACACATGCACACACACACAGCCAGAGAGAGAAAGAGAACTAATGCGTCACTGTACGTTTAGCTACCAAAAAAGGCAGCTTCCATCATTCCTGGAACCTTATGTTATATAATAAAAATGAAATATTCACACACACACACACACACACACACACACACACACACACACACTGTGATTAACAACAAACTGGAACGTGTTTGTCTGACCTTTGACATCATGTCAAAGACTAGGAGAGAGAGAGAGAGTGAGAGGGAAAGAGCCCGAGAGAGAGAGCCAGAGAGAGAGAGAGAGAGAGAGCAAGAGAGAGTGAGAGAGAGAGATGCTGCCAAACCCTGCAGCTCTTCATCACTTCCAGCTCTTCTGAAGCTCCTCTTCCTCTACCAGCAGCTCAGAAACGACACGACCTCAGACTGAACAAGCAAACTGAGGCAAGTGATAAACGAACACACACACACACACACACGCACACAAACCAGATGTTAATCCTATTAAAGATCTTTTACATGTAATCTGGATTAGAGATGATATCAGAGGCAGCTGCAAACATTCACTCATGTGTGTGTGTGTGTGTGTGTGTGTGTGTGTAGATGGCTTTGCACAAACACTTTTTAATCATTTTTCTCTCACTCCATCTCCCTGTGCATGTGTGTGTGTGTGGTTACTTCTAGCCTTCTTTTTCTCTTTGTCTGTGATTACATGTTCAATCGAGCGTGTGTGTGTATGTGTGTGTGTGAGTGTGTTGAGACCCTGACAGATTACCTTCTCATGGATTAGGACAACAGAAGAACCACTTCCTGTAAACTGTTACAGGAAGTCAGTTAGAATGAAATACATTTAAACAATATAACTAACAAACTATGATGAGTCAAAGTGACATTTGACATTGAACCTGTACATGTTGCCATGGCTGCAGGCGAAGCGCCATTCAAATGGCAGGACGGGACTCCACACACACACACCTCTCTTCCCCGTCTCTCTCTCTCTGTCTCCCTCCCTCTCCCTCTCTCTATCCCCCCCCCCTCCCTCTCTCTTTTTCCTCTCTCTGATATTTCCTCTCTCTCTACACGTTTGGTTTTCCTACTTTACCCTTTTGTTCACCCCCTCCTCTTCCTTTTCGTGGTGGCTGATTTAGTTTAGCAGAGGCACACGAGGCCAGTTGGCAATGCGACACACACACACACACACACACACACACACAGCAAATCTCTTTTATTCTCCTCCAATTTCTAATGGATTTTATTGGCATGAAATGAAGTGGACCATTCACCCCACTCTCTCTCTCTCTCTCTTTCTCTCTCTGTCTCTCTCTCTCTCTCTCTCCCTCCTTCTCTGTCGCTCTTCGTCTCTCTCGCTCTCTCTCTCTCTGTGTTATATGAATAAACAAAGGCAATTACATTATATTACTTTAATCTAAATACTTTCTCCCTCTCTCTCCCTCTTTCTTATCCTTTCCTCAACACTTTCCCTTTTTTTCCATCTCTCCTTTAATTTCTCTCGCTTTCTTTTTCCACTTTTCTTTCTCAAAGAAGACGTGAAGCCAAAACATACAGAGGGCAACATAATATATATTTATAATAATCAATGAGAAAGTAAAGTATTTGTCTGTTTGCACTGTAATTTGGATGGGGGGTATTGGGATTGGGATTGTTGCCATGGCAATCTGCGGCCAGCACAGCATGGTTTCAAAGGCGTTTCCAAGGCAATTCCATGGTTCTGCTGCAGGTTCCTCTTAAATGGTTCATGGATCCCCCCGCAAGCGAGACGAGCGGATGTTTAGAAGAAGAGAGAGAGAGAGAGAGAGAGAGAGAGAGAGAGAGAGAGAGAGAGAGAGAGAGGGGGAAGGGAGAGAGAGAGAGGAAAGGAGAGGAGAGAGAGAGGAGAGAGACAGAGCAAGAGAGAGAGAGAGGGAGAGAGAGGAGAGGAGAGAGAGGAGAGAGAGAGTAGAGGAGAGAGACAGAGAGAGAGAGGAACACAGAGAGAGAGAGGGAGAGAGAGGAGAGGAGAGAGAGACAGAGCAAGAGAGCGAGAGAGGGAGATGGAGACAGAGAGAGAGCGAGAAAACGAGAGAGAGAGACAGAGACAGAGCGAGAGAGAGTGAGAGACGAAGAGCGACAGAGAAGGAGGGAGAGAGAGAGAGAGAGAGAGAGAGAGAGAGAGAGACAGACATCCCTCGCTCCCTCTTTAGCTGCCAGACTCTTATTACATCAGATGGAATCATATTAGAGATCACAACAGAGCTCAAGCGCAGCATGCAAGCTATTCAATTACTGCAGGCAGAGCTGGATGCATATAGATTATATACATTATACACACTGAGCTATTTAACCTCTTATAATACATGAGGGGGCAGATTTCAGCTCTCAGAATGTAAGAAAATATTTCCTATCCATGTTGTTTTTGAATCGTATTAGTATATAACCACAAGCTAACCACATTAGCTTTATGTGGAGCAGACACTGATACATCCAGCTGCACTCCTCTTACAATCCAGCAGAGGGCAGAAATGAAAAGAACTAATTAGACTATTGTTCCTGTCAGATTCAATATCAGTGATTGACAGGCAGCAGCTACAGCTATGAACGACCCCAACACACAATACTGTAAAGAAAAGAGCCCTCTGCTATGCCCATTTATGGTCAATGACTTTACCCATGACCTCTCTCCATATAAGGTCGTGTATACAGGGGTGTAAGACAGTGCATGTATACAGCTGCCATCATGACAACCAGAGCCTCTGGACACAGAGTGAACAGTCAAGGAAGATAAACATTCTCTCTCTCTCTCTCTGTTGTCAGCTGGAGGTCAGGTTAACCAATGATGATGAATAAAATGAGAGGAAGTAAAAGGGGAATACTAAAGCGCTCCTGATGGCCCTGAATAAAATCAATACTAATGCACCTGAGTGAATTGGAATGACATCACCATCTATTTATGAATGCTAATATGGACGGAAAATCTACACCTGGAGAGCCAAAGAAGTTTTTTTTATTGATTTCTTTATTGACTCTGAGTACCTGGATGTGTGTGTGTCGGGTTGAGCTTAAACAGTATTCATGATTATATGATGCATCTTTAAACACACACACACACACACACACACACACACACACACACACACACACACACACACACACACAAAACTAATGAACCAGAGTTGGACACAGCAACGTAACCGTGACGATCTTAAACACTAAACTAATCACTAAACATATGGATGCCCAATTCCCTGACATAATTCACTTTATTTATAATATATTAATAAATAGGTGACGCTGAACTATGAAATCTATGAAATCAATAATCACATAAAAACAGATTAGCATGGATGCTGAGTTGTGTAGATCTGATCCTATCGTGGATCTGTGACCTTGTGTGACCTTGACAGCTGACATGTGATATGGGCCTCTTAAGTCTCTGTCATGGGTGTGGGTGTGTGTGTCTTCCCATCATGCATTGCTTCGGTGACATCACCGTGTGTAACGGGAGCCTGAGGAGCACACACACACACACACACACATACATACACATGTCTGGAGTGACAGAAGAGTGCTCCAAATGTTTTCGGCTGTCAGACAAGGTGTGACCCATCCTTCCTCTGCTGTGGATGCATGGTTGACCGCTCAGACGCGTCACACACTCCAGACGCACACACACACAACAGTAAACCTTTGTATCTGGAGAAGGTGTTAAGATCAGCCAGGGACACACACACACACACACACACACAGATTTTATTATCCAGAAAATTGGAATGTAATATGACACAAGAGGCACACACTCATAAATCTACACACTTATTTATACAATTTCCAAAAAGCAACTTACACCACCTTTTTAAAAAGCGCTCCACACACACACACACACACACACACACACACACACACACACACACACACACACACACACACACACACACACACACACACACACACACCTATAGATATGGTATAGCCTTGCTTACAGCAGGAGGAAGCAATTACTTACAAAAGATGGCCGACAGATAAACAGAAATAGAAAATGTGAGGCTAGGATCATTAGAGAGGACGAGTCTGTGTGGACACTGAGCTAAGAGACCAGAGATGAGATCAAACCACAAAGATGACAGACAGAGGAGATTCATGGAGGTCAAGCAGGGGTCAACCAATCAGAGAGCGGTATTTTGCCACCTAGATAAACAGCCAGTGCGGTTTGATTGATGTTGTTCAGGAGGCAAACAAATAAATTAAAAACAAACACGATCCACCTGAAGAGACTCAAACTTCACCATAATCAATCTGCTGAAATCAAAGTTTGCTCGCAGAAAAACCACCAATTAAAAAATTGAAATGCTGCGGCAATCCGTCTGCGTGATGAAGAGCGTGGAGGAATCTTAATTGGGGACAGCACGCCCGCTCCTGCAGCCCCGGCTCTGGCTGAATCAATATGTGGGAAAGTGATTAACGCTCTGCCAAAGAGCGCGACACACCAAGAGCCTAATCTCTCACTGAAAGCCTGAAACTGCAGGGCGGAGTTAAGAGGGTGAGGAAGATGGAGGAGGACGAGCAGACCGTCTCTCTCCCTCTGCTCTGTGGGCTCAGCCTGTCCACCACGTAACTTGAACCTACAAGATTAGCCTTCCGCGTCCTGTTGCTACATTGTGCGCGTCTGCCTCTACTGAGCTCATTATGCCAGTCAGTACTGCATATAATATCATTTTGCAGTAATAAATCTAGAACATTCCCCGTCAAGATTGCTCAGAACTTCTTCCATGTTACAGCTCCAGCTCTATTTCTAGGTAAGGACAGTAACCACCCCCCTTCCTATCCCATGCAGTGTGAGGTCTGGATCCAGCCATCATCATCATCATCACCACACTTCATCTGGAGCTTCTGGGCTTAAACAGGGAAGTAAATGAAAAGTGTCATCACGTTGGTGAGTGAATTGCAGGTGATCGTCACTTTCAATCAAAGACGCTCTTCATCCAAACCCGCCCACCGTCATCATCATTCAGATGGATGTTAGAGACTCTTCCTCTTTCTAAATCACAGTTCTCCTTCACTGGTCTCTCTTCATTATGTCTCTAATAGTGAGTCCCTGGTTACAATCCTAAAAAGACCCATTAAGGTAGAGACACACACACACAAACACAAACACAAACACACACACACCCACACTAAACTCACTGAAGAGTGTTAACAGGCTGAGTGTGCGATTGCCTCAGGAAGTAATCAAAGTTCGAGCGATTACGTTCCAGTAGGATCTCTCTCTCTATAAATCTTCATCCCTTTCCCTCTCTGTCTCTCTCCCTGGGGGTTCAAAGTTCAAGGGTCAGTGATGAAGCATTGATCGTCTGCAGCCATTTGACCTCGCTCACCTGCACATCTATCACAGGACAATGGCTGTGTGTGTGTGTGTTTGGTTTATGTTTGTAGGTATGTGTACCATCTGACTCATGTATGTAGTGTGTGTGTGTGTGTGTGTGTGAGTGTGTGTGTGTAGTCATGCATCACTGTCTATTAACAGTGCTCACTCAGCAGCACAAGCAGAAACAGAGGTGATCCATAAAAAGTGAATTTCAGCCGTTCCCCTCTTCACTAAATGTCACTGCTGATCGTTTGGTTCCTTCTTACAGCTGCCCCGCTCATAGATCAGCTCTCGTATCGATTAGTGACTCTTTCTCCTGGTATTGATCACGCGGGCCACCGAGCCAGGCAGGACGTCCCAATGCATCATGGGGCTTTTTTCATTAGCACTGCTTTACCTGCACACTGGACTCTGATTTCTTCTGTTTGAGGCAAAATGTGAGAATCTCCTACACACACACAGACGAGACGATCCTGTCTTACAGTGAACCTGCAGGTTGATGTCAGCAGTACGCTTTCAAAGCCCTCAGATGGAGCGGTAGTGAGTGATTTGGTTAGAAGGCTGGCTGCACCGTCCTCCATTATTTTTTTCAAGATTAATCTACAGATTATTTTTTAGATTAGTCGATTAATCTATTTTTATTCTTATTACGCAATATGAAAATGACTAACCTTTCAGATAAGATCCATCTCAAATGCTACTCTAATGTGACTTGGCCGCCTGTCTGTCTAACACACACACTCACACAAAGCTAGATGACAACACAACCTCCTACGCAAAACTCAGCAGTTTCATGCTTTTGAATAACTCACGTCATCATGATGTGACAGTGACGGGCGGCTGCCGTGAAGGACGACTCGCTTTGTTACTGATGTCACCTGACACCTGTCAATCACATCCCGGCACCAATGTGACAAAGTCGCGCCCCCTTTCTGTTAAAGTGACCCTGTCTTGGACGACACCACGTGCTTCTTAAGTCATGGAGACACGTCAACAACACGCTAGTGCTGGGCGGGAGTATTTACTACCTTTGCCAAGGCCACAAATACTCATCATCTTTCTTTCCTTCTTTGTCCCTATTGTCTCTCATTCTCTGTCTCTCACACACACACACGCTCACACAAACACACACACACAGAGCTGCCACTTATTTATCACCCGTTTTTCTGGAAACACTCTAACCAAGATGACGGAGGTGAGAACAAGCTTCATCACATTCACTCAGCACAAACAACATGAGTCTGTGTAGCGTTAGCCGTTAGCTGACAGCGTTTGGTTTCTACGGGAGACGACGCTAACAATGACCTACAATGAACGCAGGTCTCATTAGGATCAAAGTTTCAAAGCCTTAGAACTGCACAACAACAGTAACCAAGTGCCAAGAAGTATATGTGTGTGTGTGTGTGTGTGTTGAGAGATGGTTTCCTCTTTGGTCTGTTTCATTAGCGTCTCTGTAATTATCCCCCGTCTCCTGTCAGAGTTCAGCTCTTCTCTCTCTCGCTCGGTTCTTAAACGCGACCGGGAGGATTTCTAAGTGAGGCGCAAATTAATGACAAAGCTGCGGCCCAACAACCACATGGTTGATGTATACGCTCTAAAATAAACAGGACCCCCGTGACGCTCTTAACTTCTCTCCCTCAGGTCTCATTACAGCGATACTCTTCCTCTTCGAACGCCATCATTTGAGGGCTGCAGCTACATTCATCTTTAACGTCAAACAGGAAGTAAAGAAACGGAGGAGCAGAGGTTGAATTAACGAATCACAAACCTATAAGAGCAACAAACGTCTCAGCCGATCACCAGCTGGTATATGACTTAAGCTAAACTCTTCTTAAAACTGAAATGCTAAATCAATAATCACTCAGCCAAGTCTGAAAGCAGCTGTCACTCTCTAGGTTACTATGGAGACAGGAATGCTGATTCCAAGGAAGCAACAAAATATTTGTTTGAGTTGTGTGTTCAGTCTCACCTTTGACAGGACGCACAGAACAATCATCACTGTGAATGTTCCACTTATATGACCTGACAAAAAATATGTATTAGATACAATGCTGAGTGGCAGAATAAGCTCAGTAGAAAAAGAAATATGTGGACAGTGTTAAGTTAAAATAAGCGGTTCATAGATTCCAGCCTCACTTGTCTACATTACTTTCCATTTGGGAAAACGTCAACATTTCAAGACTTTTCCTTAATTTCCATAACCACAGAAACCCAGAACGTATTTGTGGAAAGTCTCAGCCGATAAGTGTTTAAACACACACGGCAAATAAGACAGGAAGCTGCTGCCACGCAAACCTTCTTCAACTTGGTGCCAAAGAGCGGAGAGACAGACGGAGTGAGAGAGAGAGAGAGCGAGAGAGAGAGAGAGAGAGAGAGAGAGGCACTCTGGTGACCTATAGAGTGTAGGATGAACAGGTGGGCTCTCAGTGGGGAGGGAAGCTCAGCGTCCGTCACCATTCAGACGCCGAGAGGCTCGAAAATTAACCGTGCGATCATGCTGCTAATTGGCCGGAAAATTACATTGGGAGCAAAGTGTCAAACTTGCTGTGCAGAGGATGGCGAGGTGTGTGTGTGCGCGTGTGTGCGTGTGTGTTCTATAGATACATGCATAAATGTGTGTGAAGGCGGCCTTTATGCACGTGTGTGAAGGCGTGAGAGTGAATATGTGACACCCAGGAGAAAGTCACACAATGCCAGGTGTCAGGAGGAGAAGCTCACCCACCAGCTCAGAGTTTAGCTTCACTGAGAGCTCAAGCCTCCACCAAGGCTGAACAAGTGGCAGCTTCATCTTTATCTATCTATTTAATAAACTGTAAACCCCAGAAGGTGCAGCAGGGAGCCTGAGGAGCTTCATTGGACTGAGGGTTGGCGTTGCTCTGCAGGTCATTAGGCTCCGCCTCCCTCGGTCCAGTGACGCATTGAGCTCCGTTTCCCCTCTCGTGTTATCACTCACCATTATTTAGGGTCAATGGAGGCGGCTGCAGGGGGGCAAGCTGGGGGGGCCGGGGGGGCAAGCTGCTCCTCAGCATCAGATCGATGCTCCATTATGTGACCCTGACCTCAGTGACCTCTAGTCTGAACTCACTGGATCATACAAGACCTCTGGGATTTACACACACACACTGGGCTTATTGGGTTTCTCCCCCTCTCTGTGCGACTCTCATTTAGAGCCAAGATGGCCGCCTGGCTCTCCCGCAGGACCTCAACTGTTGCAGGGGATCACAGGATGAGAGAGAGACACACACACACACACATACTCAGACACACACACTGCTGCAGTTGCATCACCAGTTATGCTGATTTAAGTGTGCAGTCCAGCTTTTCTCCACTTTGTTGTTCCAACAATGAGAGCAACACTTTTCCACTGTGACCAACCTGAGGCTGACCTTTGAAAAACTGCAGCCAGTATTTACACTGGAAGACAGGGAGCCTATGCCCCTGTGACATTTAGAGAGGGAGAAAGAGAGAGAGAGAGAGAGAGAGAGAGAGAGAGAGAGAGAGAGAGAGAGAAGGAAAGAGGGAGAGAGAGAAGGAAAGAGGGAGAGAGAGAAGGAAAGAGGGAGAGAGAGAGAAACTCAGTCCAGTTCTTGTGCTAAATCACAATGAAAAAGTGTCATATTGGTTGTGTTTCCATGGTTACACACGTTTCATGATGAGAGCAACTGACGTCTTTGTTGATCATTGATCCTGATGGTTGTTCAGTGAACGTCTCATCTGTACTGAGACACTTCTACTTCCCATTACACTGTGTGTGTGCGTGTGTGTGTGTGTTTTGTAAGAAGACGCAGCCTACACAAAGCCAGCACACACACACACACCGACACAGACACAGATGGAAGAACAGAGAGAGCGAGAGAATAAACTGGTTTGTTACTGTGATGGATGAATTAATGAAACGGCCGACTGGTTTATTGATTTCCTGACTGGTTTGATGGGTTGCTAACTAAATAACTAACCTATGGATCCAGCAGCCTGCAGTGGACTCCACTGACTGGTTAGTGGGGTGATTGAATAATAAATCAAGTTACTGACTGGTTGTGTGTTACTGTCCTCGCTCTACTTCATTTGGGATCCTGCAATAAGAAAAATCTATAGAAACGTTGTTTTGTTATCACAGAGAGGCAGAGAAAGGCTTCCATCAGTCACACAGGCAGGAGGAAGAGGAGGAGGAGGAAGAGGAAGAGGAAGAGGTGGAGGAGAAGGAGGAAGAGGAGGAGCCTTTATGCTCCTCTCTTCTCCCTCATTCCTCCTTCTTCTCGTCTTACCTCCGTTCTTTCTCGCGCGTCCAACATATTTTTACACTTTTGGCTTGCTTGCTGGCTGCACACTGAGTGAAAACAGCTCTCCATTCTGATTGGTCAAAAGAAGGGCAGGGAAAAGGCCAAATACCAACTGGCTTATGTCAGAACCGGTCCCTGATTCTCATCAGCTGGTTCTGAAACAACAGCATATCGGCCAATCAGAGAGCCAGATGTGTTCAAACAGACAATCAAATGGACTGTAGCTCTAACACATACACCGCCTATACATACATACAAACCCTCTCAGTGTGGTTGGGGGTGGATATTGAATGGTGATTGTGTGCGTGTGTGCCTGTGTGTATGTGTGTGTGTGTGTGTGTGTGTGTGTGTGTGTGTGTGTGTGTGTGTGTGCGTGCGTGTGTGTGTCCCTCTCTATCTGCTACTTTATTGCAGCATTAACAGAACTCTTCTTCTCTCTCCGGGCTCATTCACATCTCAGCATTGAGGAGCTGGACCACATGACCTCAGCCTGACCCCTCGCCGCCTCCCACTCAGCCGATCGAACCCCTGCCATCATCAATCATCTGTCTCTTGTGTGTGTGTGTGGGTGTGTGTGTCTGGGGTGATATCATGGTCAATGACAGCTCAGCAGGGATCTTTAATGCAGGCAAGGACACACACACACACACACACACACACACACACACACACACACACACACACACACACAGAGTGCATAGGCTGAAATGTACTTGAATACACAGTGAATTAACAAGAGTGTGTAAAGAAATTTAACACACACACACACACACACACACACCGCAGCCATTGCAATCAGAATTAATTAATTATGAATCACAGCAAATTTGTTAGTAAGCACTCCAATCTCCAATCAGCTGAATTGGCTCAACGCGGCCACACACACACACACACACACACACACACACACACACAAACGCACACACACACACACACACACACACAACCAACCCGGTCCAAGTCGGGCCAGCCAAATGTCACTCAAGAACGAGGATCTGGAGCAAGGGACAAACTGCCAGGGTTCAAGGTTCAAATCCCTGTGCAGCTCATTAGTCACAGTGAGTCAGACTGATGAGTGAAATGAAGACAAATCGCTCCAGATCTCAGAGGAAAACGACCTCAAAATCAAGACGGAACCCTTTAATGCTCGCTTAACACTATTTAGTTTTCATGTTGACACACACACACACACACACACACACACACACACACGATCCACATGTGCTTGCCAACATCAACACAGACGTCGTGTGTGTTTTATCATGAGTGGATCCCGCTCAGCCTCTCCTCCTTCTCTGCTTGGACAGAAGCTTCTCCATAAATGTAAAGACATAAACATCCGTTCCCACCTGGTCTCTCCCCTGGCCCCTCGCTCCCCCGAGCTCTGTGTTCCATCTGAGGAACGATAACAGGAAGAACATGCACTGTTCCAAAATAAATGTATATAATGTATATGATGTACATGATGTACATGTGATCAGGTCCTACATCAATCTCATCATGATGACGCAGCACCTTAGTGTGACTGAATAGTTTATTTGCTGCAGCTTGTTTCAGTTGTGAACACACACTTGTGGCACAAAATATCAAAAATGTCAGTCAATAAACTAAATAAATTACAAAACACTTCTTTAATTACTACGACTAATAAGAATGTGGATTTTTTTAGTTTGCTTCTTATCGGGCGATGTCATCAAAATCACAATGCTTCAACATCGCTGAGTCGTCAGAAACAAAGTCTGAGAGTCTTTAATCAGCAGCAGAGTGTGTGAGCTCACAGGAGAGGAAACACACTGTGTGGAAAGAGACACACACACACACGCACACACACACGCACAGGTCACTGGAAATTTACCACCTTTAGAAAATGCAAGGAAACCCTGGTGTGTTTACATGTAAGTGTCTCTACATGTAAGTGTGTGTGTGTGTGTGTGTGTGTAACTGATCCTTGACACTTTCCATCTATAAATAACTGTGTGTGTCCCTTAACACTTTCTGTGCACCAAGTGCTAAAGAGACTTAAAAATAGTGCCGTGTGTGTGTGCGCGTGTGTGTGCGTGTAGGACAACAGTAGGCCACACTGTTACTGTAACACTCAACATCTGTCATGTTAAACCTCACTTAGCATAAACATGGAAACTTTTCACTCCTTCACTAGCATGTGTGTGTGTGTGTGTGTGTGTGTGTGTGTGTGTGTGTGTGAGAGAGAGAGAGAGAGAGAGAGAGAGACGGTGCTTGTGACATGCTAAATGTTTCCATATGACTCACACTCACACACACACACAGAAAGAGAGAGGGAGTAGTGAGTTTCACATGTGGTTTATTTTTATTTAATTTAGTGGGGGATTCCCTCTCTCTCTCTCCATCTCTCTCTCTCTTTTCTCCTCTGTCCATCTCTCCATCCCTCTCCCTCCCTCTGCCCTCCTCTCCATTAGAGGAAAAGCAGTGGAAAACAAATCACTGCAATTTGATCAAAACCCAATCTATCTATGTGTCCATCCGTCTGTCCGTCCATCCGTCCCCAGCAGCACTTTAATCCAATCAATTACCTCAAACCAGCATCTGCCTCTTCTATTATTAATGAGGTGGAGGGGAGGCAGAGAGACAGAAAAGGGAGGGGGGTGGTGACTGAGGGAAACACACACACAGGGAGAGAGACGATGGAGAGAGAGAGAGAGAGAGAGAGAGAGAGAGACAGACAGAGAGACAGAGAGAGAGAGAGCGAAAGAGAGAGAGAGAGGCAGAGGGAGAGAGAGAGAGAGAGCTTGTGGTTGATATGAGAGGCTGTGACTCGACACACACACACACACACACACACACAAAGAGGCCGCTGCACCTGACCTCATCACGTCTTAGCTTTATTAATTTTCTTTATTTTCATCAGGCATTTGCTCAAATTATTTTTGTCCGTGAGTTTTTCATTTCTTTAAAAGTGAAAAACAGAGAGAGACAAAGAGGGATAGACGAAGAGATGGAGAGAGAGGGAGAGAGAGAGAGCGAGGGAGAGAGAGAGAGAGAGAGAGAGAGAGAGAGAGCGAGGGAGAGAGAGAGAGAGAGAGAGAGAGAGAGAGAGAGAGAGAGAGGGGAGGGAGGCGATGCCGCAGTGAAGCGATGCTGCATCAAGAGTATGCAGCATGTGTTCACATTACAGAATTGGATTGTGTGTGTGTGTGTGTGTGTGTGTGTGTGTGTGATATAATATTAATGCTCCCTGATGTTGCAGCATTTCCACATCAAAGCAGAGCAGAGAGGAAACGCAGCCAAACACAAGCTTCTTAAACAGCACAACACACTGAGGGAACTGTGTATGTATGTGTGTGTGTGTGTGTGTGTGTGTGTGTGTGTGTGTGTGTGTGTGTGTGTTGGCTGTTTATCTCAGTGTGATTCAGAGTTTAAGCTTTTCTCTTTGACAGATTTATTGATTTGCTTCTGTTTTTAAGTCGCTAGAGGACAAACTGATAGAGTTACAGTAACATTCACTGTGCTGCTCTATTACTGTACTCTGAGTGTACGTCGCTCTGCCTCTATGTCGCTCTGCATTTATGTCACTCCGCGTTTATGTCGCTCTGCTTCTATGTCGCTCTGCCTCTATGTCGCTCTGTGTTACGGTGCCCTGCCTTTACATTGCTCTGCCTTTACGTCGCTCTGCCTTCACGCCCTCTGCTTTTACGTCCGCACTGCGTTTAAGTTGCTCTGTCTTCACGTCGCTCTGCCTCTCTGTCGCTCTGCCTTTCTGACGCTCTGCCTCTCTGCCTTTCTGTCACTCTGCCTCTCAGTCACTCTACCTTTCTGTCGCTCTGCCTCTCTGCTGCTCTGCCTCTCTGTCACTCTGCCTGTCTGTCACTCTGCCTCTCTGTCACTCTGCCTGCCTGTCGCTCTGCCTCTCTGCTGCTCTGCCTCTCTGTCGCTCTGCCTTTCTGTCGCTCTGCCTGTCTGTCACTCTGCCTGTCTGTCACCCTGCCTCTCTGTCACTCTGCCTGCCTGTCGCTCTGCCTCTCTGTCGCTCTGCCTGTCTGTCACTCTGCCTGTCTGTCGCTCTGCCTGTCTGTCACTCTGCCTGTCTGTCACCCTGCCTCTCTGTCACTCTGCCTGCCTGTCGCTCTGCCTCTCTGCTGCTCTGCCTCTCTGTCGCTCTGCCTTTCTGTCGCTCTGCCTGCCTGTCACTCTGCCTGTCTGTCACTCTGCCTGCCTGTCGCTCTGCCTCTCTGCTGCTCTGCCTCTCTGTCGCTCTGCCTGTCTGTCACTCTGCCTGTCTGTCACTCTGCCTGTCTGTCACTCTGCCTCAGTGTAAACGTCCCAGCTTCTCAGTTTATCTCATATGGATCTTGTGGTATCTGATATTCACTTCCTGTTGTCTGTTTGCTCTTCATCGTTCGTCCTGCTTCAGTTTCCCTCTCCTCCTTTGTGCTCGTGAGCGTTTGTGTGTTTCAGTCTCAGCTAAAGAAACGAGACTGAATCAAGATGTTTACACTGCAGCGCCTGGAAAGGATGAAACACAACTTTTCATTCGCTTTGTGCTGATTAACATCGGTCACACACACACACACACGCACGCACACACACACACACACACACACACACACACACACACACACACACACCATACACACACACACGGAAATATGATTTTCCAGCCAAGGAAGGGCAGACGGAGCAGATAAAACAACTTTTTTCTCCTCAACACTCCTCTTCTTTCTTCCTGATTCACTGATTTCTCCCTCTCTCTCTCTCTCTCTCTCTCTCTCTCTCTCTCTCTCTCTCTCTCCCCCCCCCCCCCCCCTCTCCTCTCTTTTTGTCAGCGCCTCGTTGTTTAAAGTAGCAGTGTAAACTAGCTGCATATTTTCCATGACTTCAGGCGCTCACTGCCGAAAAACCTGCTCGGCCATTCCACACGCACACGCACACGCACACGCACACGCACACGCACACGCACACACGCACACACACACACACACACACACAGACACACACACACACACACACACAGTGCTGATGCGTGCAGTGTAAACACTCTTTGGGTGTGAGTGGAGCGCTGCGTTCTCCTGATATCGCCTCACCTCTGGTTTCTACTTTCAGTACAAACTCCATGTTTACGTTCACGCGTGCCGGATGAGGTCAGAGGGAAAACCCGGGCGCGGATTCCTTGGGTTTAAAGCAGTGGCATGACTTCATTACCCATGAATCCCGGGGAGCGAGGTCAACGGCGCGTTACGCGGAGAGTGAGCCGATTCCTTAATGAACAAAAGAAGGAGGGAGCAACTGGACGAGCGAGGGAGAGAGAGAGAGAGGAGGGGAAGTGTGGCGGCTCAGCGGGAAGTGGAGCAAAAACATCAATCAACTCTCACTCACACACACACATGCACACACACACACACACAGAGGCAGTACAAATAGCCATACATCATTCACACACACATAAAACAGGCACACACATAAACTTACATAAAATAGACACACATGAACTCACACAGACACACGCACACATACATATACACACACACACACACACACTGAGCAGCAAGAGCTCCAAAATGGAAATGAAAGAGTGAATGTTTGTGGCAGCTCCCATCTGCACCAACAGCCCTCGCTGACAACATCTGTCAATCATCCTGCCAGGCCCTCAGCCAATTAGGACACAGTCGCCTTGGTAACCGGAACACACTTGCGCTCTCGTTTCTCACCTCTGACGGCTCCCGCCTACTCACGGCATGGAGAGGGAGAGTGAGAGAGAGAGAGGGGGAGAGGGAGAGAGAGCGAGAGAGAGAGAAAGAGAGAGAGAGAGAGACAGAGACAGAGAGAGAGGGGGGAGAGGGAGAGAGAGAGAGTAAGGAGAGAGAGAGAGAGAGAGAGAGAGAGAGAGAGAGAGACAGAGACACAGGGAGAGAGACGGGGAGACGGAGAGCGAGAGAGACAGAGACACAGAGAGAGAGACGGAGAGAGAGAGAGAGAGACGGAGAGCGAGACAGAGACAGAGAAAGAGACAGATGGAAACTAAACTTCCTCTCCCTCTTTTATGGCTTCATACACTTTCACTCAGATTCCAGTCGCCTGTATTTGGAACCTTAGGTTACATTGGGATCTGAACAGAGAGTCTAAATGTCACTGATTGGTGACTTATTCATGTTATTTGCCCTCATTTCTACAGTAGCACGAAGCATTAATGTTGTCAAAATGTCAAACTGTAAACAAATGCATCCAAACAGAGCGACAGAGAGACAGAGCGACAGAGAGAGCAGCACATCTGACGGTCCTTTACTTCTCTAACACGGTTACATCAACATGTAACACGCAAACACCAAGTGAGCAGCCGACGCTGATGCGGCGTCAAATCAAGCACACGAGTCAATGTCACTGTCAACATCTGTCAATCATCCTGCCAGCACATCCTGCCCAGAGCGGCTGGAGAGCTGCAGGAGGTTTAACAGCATGGATACAAACTGTTCTCTGGAGATAACGAGGTCATTGTCTCAGGATCTGAAGTAATACAGATCCTCCTGATCAATGTGATCAAACATACTGATCAGTCCACCACTGTTCTGTTCCATTCACAACGTTCAAATGTTTCTTCTTCTACAAATCACAGTTTTCTATCTTTCCAACGCTCTGTGTGTGTGTGTGTGTGTGTGTGTGTGTGTGTGTGTGTGTGTCGGTGTGTGTGCATGTGTGTCAGAAGCTACGTCACGCTACAACAATACTGCAGGCAAAATAAGACGTCCAGCTCGTCAACAAATCAATATTATTTCATTTATTTCTAAGTGTTTCAGCTTCCAGCTCTGATCGCAGCGTCACAGGTCGACTCTTTACCTTAAACAGACGGAAACAAAGATTTGGAGCAGAAATGTAAAGACTCATTGTGTTCCCTGTAAATATGGGGACGGATGAAAGAGTCACAGTATCACTTTAC
>NW_027466919.1:82500-95000 GCF_046128005.1 Genypterus blacodes
AAGACATGAGTCACAGATAATGGGCCTGAAACCAACAACCTGCCTGAGAGACGCTGTGGATATTTAAGAACCTTCTGACCTTGAACGCACGAGACAACTCCTGATTTTTTACCCATGGTGCATTGTGGCTCTCCAGACAAAGGTGTGACATCATCACAGGTGGCTGAAGAAGTCACTTAACCCAACACACACATCTGATCTGTGATCAAGCTCTCTCACAGACACACACACACACACACACACACACACACACACACAGACCCTGGCGTGGAATGAAATATGAACAGTTGGAGTGGTGGATGAATAAAAGATGACACTGGAGGAGTCAAGCCTCCACCAGGATTTCCTCTCTGCGTGTTTATGGGGACGAGTCAGAGCTCAAGCGCCGCCGCTCGCTCGTAGCGTTTCCTCCGAGGGCTCGCAGTCTATCTTTAGACCCCACCACGCCCCGCCCCCTCCCCTCCGACCCCCTGACAGGCAGAAGCACTGAGCGTCCTGCCAGTCAGAGGCGGGGGCTTCCTCCCTCTGGCCTGTGAGAGGAGAGGCTGAAGCTGCTGAGGAACATGCTGAAGCTGCTGAGATGTTTGGGCTGGTTTGCACTGATTACCTTCTAAGAAAGACGCGGATCAGAACAAACAGTCCCTAACATCTGGAGGTCGATGCAGATTTCAAATAACAATGAAACACAAATCAACCATTTCTGTCTGGATTTGACCTTCAGGTTCTTCTTCCTCCTCCACCTTCTTCCCTTCATCTCTTTTTCTCTCTGCCAGATGTGAATTCTGTTAATCCTCCTCCCTGAAGGATCAGAGCCTGGTTATGAGGTTGTATAATGAGGTTCTCAGAACGTTATTGTTCCTGACACGACAGCGTCTGTGAGCTCTGACCCACTTCTGCAGGATTACACACTGATCTGACAAAGAAGCTCCTGGTTCTTGGTCTTGGTCCCGCAGCATCTAGCAGGTGAGTCTGACATGTTTATGACGCTGAGGTTGTTTATGTGGCACCGGCAGAGCGCTGGACAGAGACAGGACCACGTGACCCCCGGATCAATCTGTGTGTCCACCAAAACGCTGCAATAACCATCAATATGTGATCGCCACAGGATCAGCTGATGTGTGTTTTATATAAGAAGAGAACACACTGTTTGTTTTTAGTTATCAGAAACAACAGACAGACCACGCCCAGTCAGAGACCTCGCTCAGTTTGTACATGAAATGGAAAGACGGACAAAAAAAGTGAAAGAGCAAGAAAGCAGAAAGCAGTGAGAGAGAGTTTGTGTTGTTAAAGGAATCCAAAGGGTTGGTGAGGGGCCACGGAGGAGACGGGATGGAAACTAGGGCCCCTTATGTCACTGTGTGTGTGTGTGTGTGTGTGTGTGTGTGTGGAGAGAAAGAGAGGGAGAGAGAGAGAAATTCTGTAGCCAACCCAAACATGTTCAATAGTCCAGACATGGTTTGATTATCCGAACACACACACACACACACACACACACACACACACACGCACACACACACACACACACACACACACACACACAGGGTCTGTAGTCTTTCAAGCTATCCAATTACACAAATTGCTTCGCTTCAGTTACGCTCCGTTAACTTTTCCTACAGGGAAATGACGTGTTAGCAAACATGCCACAGCACTGTACACAAACACACACATACACACACACACAGAAGGCAGCCGGCCCACTGACCTGTGTGGAAGCCTGACCTCACACACACACACATTTATTCTTGGTTCCGTGCCACTATGCACAGGGGCAGATTGAACCGTGATACGTGGTTCTGTTTCTGAAGTGAGAGGCCCGACTCAGCCCGGGTCAGACTGCAGGGCCGGCCGGGGCCAACCGGGGCCAACTCAGCAGACCGAGTTGTACAATATGAGAGCAAACAGACCTTTTCCTCCTCAGAAGCCAAAGGGAAGCCTTGATATTTGCCCTAAATTTTCAGAATAAAAGCACAGAGTTGAGCTCATGACATGATTGGTGTGTAGGGAGGGATGGGAGAGAAGATGAACACTAATCAGTATCACCATGGGGATTAAGAGAGGCATGTGGCAGGCTTGCATCCGTGTGTGTGTGTGTGTGTGTGTGTGTGTGTGTGTGTGTGTGTGTGTGTGTGTGTGTGTGTGAGAGGGGGGAAATAGAGCTAGCCAGGTAAAGACTTACTGAAATGTCAGAGAGAGATTAGTGGAAGCTTGTAGAGACGCCTACTGGCTGCTGATTCAACACTACATTTACACTTTGTGACATATTTCATGGCCTGAGAGCTGCAGAGAAAGAGAGAGGGGGGGGGGGAGAGAGGGGGGGGGAGAGAGAGAGAGAGGGGGGGGAGAGAGAGAGAGGGGGGAAGAGAGAGGAATAGAGAGCACAGCAGCAGCGTTCTGAGGGGCGTGGCATGTGTGTGTACATACGTGTGCTGATGAGCCGAAACATACTTAAGGGGCAATGAGCCAAAGCTTCACGGAGGTGAAACCAAAGTCTTCATCTTAAACAACTTTCACATAAATGAGCTGAACCCCCAAACGTGACCTTTGACCCAGAGGTTAAGTTAGGTCCTCATGTAAACACTGATCTGGAGCTCACAGTGCTGCATCACACTGTAAACTGATGAAGATGAAGGTTTGTTTAGACATCATTAAGCTGTTTGTGAGGCTTTGAGGCTTTCAGTGGGAAGCAGCGTTTGGCTCTCTCACCTTCACACACCCAATCCACCACGTTTCCCACACACACACACACACACACACACACACACTGCGGCCCGAGTGAGTCAGTATCTGGGCTCTGGCTCCCCCCCCTCCATTGCCCCTCCCCCCTCAGCGCTGCAGCAGGTACTGCGTTATGTGAGCTGGCGGTGGGAGATGATTAGCAAAGATAATGTGAAGCTGCACAAGAAATCAAGCGGCTCCAGCAGATGAGGGCAAGCGAGAGGCGAGCGGGCTTTGATGCATCTGGCCCCGCCCCGGACAGAATGATTGACGGAGATATTTAGACAGCAGCTAAAGGTCCGACCTCTCCAGGGCCACGCCTCCGACATCAGAACAGGAACCACAGCTGGGCCAATTAGACCCAAAGCCAACTGTGATGTGTGTGGAGCTGTTTGGACCCTGAGACAGGTTGTAGCCACGAGCAAAACCCAGACAACAAGTGTGTGTGTGTGTGTGTGTGTGTGTGTGTGTGTGTGTGTGTGTGTGTGTCTCATTACAGCAGGGTTCAGCAGAGACGGCAAAGGTTGAAGTCTGGAGGAATTTCAGATCAACTTGGACTCCAAAGCTTACAGACGCAGATATGGATAGAATCAAAAGTGATGAGAGGAGATGTGAGATCATGGAAACACCCGGGGCATCTGGAAGGCCATGGGAAGCAGACACACACACGCACACCCACACACACACACACACACACACACACACACACACACACACACACACACACACACACGCCGTCTTCCATCTCAGACGGTGATGAAATGAGCAACTGCCACCTGCAAATCTGCCACCTGCAAATGACCTCGTGTCCACAGTCCACAAGTCTCAGGGCTCAGCTCACACTCACACACACACACAACATAAACTCCTTCAGAAAAGGCTTTTAATCAAGACTGTAATAATCTAATCTATAACTAATCTGCACTGATAAGGGAAAATGTGTGTTTGTGTGTGTGTGCGTGTGTGTGTGGTAGGTCAGAAAGCACTATTTATTAAACATCTCTGATTATTTAATTCAAGCAGCAATTTAAGAAATTTATGCAGCCCACACGCACACACACACACACTTCCTATCTGCATTAACATTCTGAACCATAACTGCTGAACATTATGGCATTTTCTCATTAAGATCTATCACACCTTGCCAAGTTATTTGTGTGTGTTTGTGTGTGTGTGTGCTTGCTCTATTTTTCTGTGTGTGTGTGTTTGTGTGTACATGATGCTTGCTCCCTTGTTGATGACGCCCCTGTTGCATCAGACACGCACAAAGCAGACACATGTTCACCAATGTACACAAATGTGAAGTGTCCCTTGTACTCTCTCTCTCTCTCTCTCACACATGCACACGCGCACACACACACACACACACACACACACACACACACACACACACACACACACACACACACACACACTCAGATCCCTGAGGAATTCCGAGCAGCTGTTAGTGGAAAATGTATTAAAAGACGACAAGCCTGAGTTATTATTGCGGTTAGCTTGTGGCTAACAGTGACCCCGGTCTAAATAAGGAATGCTAACAATGCTATGAAGTCGGTGTCACAGTGATCACATAATGTTACGGCAGGAGCGAAGTCTAACTTTTGTGTGGTTGGTCATTACAGACATTCATGGTTCCCAGAGGATGACTCATCATTCTGAAGCCCCCGAGGTTCAAAAATTTGGTTTTTGGCGAGACATTGAAAGTAGGAATTGCCTTTGTATAAAATGAGGTGTGTGTGTGATCACGGTCCTCAGAGGACAGCAGCTGAACTAAAAGGACAAAGTGAGACATTTATCGCTGTGGACACCGTCTATAACCTGAAGAGTGAGAAGTTATTATTACAAATCACAACTGGAAACTCATGAAGCAACAAAAGTCCAAACCAAACTTCTCAATATGGTTAAGAGTGAAATGTCCAATTTGATTTGCCCCACAAGTGGTAATGATGTCAGAAGGAGCGCTGTCTCTATTTTCACATAGATGAAGAATTGGTTTTTGGAAGTTTTTTGAATTATTTAATTAAACTCAAAACACACACACACACACACACACACACACACACACACACAGCATCGCCGTAGGTAGATGCTATTAATACGTGGCTGAACCAGGACAGTGGAAATGGGGAATGGAAGCAGGCCGGAATCCACTGGGAAGCAGATCGCTGGCCCCGTTTTAACCAGAACACTGCTGGGATTATCAGCGGGAATGACCAGCGGGAATAAGGAACAGGAAAACGGATCACGGAACTGAGAAAATCTGTGACCCAGCCGACAAGACGTCTTAGTTGAGTCGTATGAAGATGAAGAGACACTCTGATGAAGTGAGAGGAGACAGGAAGTGACGGGATGTAAAATATGGAACTCTCTAGAAACATCCATAATTTCAGGTAACCCGGAAGTCCCCTTAGCCATCCTGTTTTGTTTTGTTTTTTGTTTACAGCAATCATTTATATCTCAAACATTTTTGGATCTAAACCCTGGGAGCACTCCTCTTGTGATGTATGTTGATACTAAAGATTCTTCTTCATATCCACAACCACAAAGACAGCAAACGATCAAGCAGCAGAGAAAATGAGAACTTTGGAGTTTTTCCACTCAGCCAACACTTCATTTCCATGTTCTTTATGCTCTGGGAATCCTTTCTATGCATTTGTTGTTATTTATGACCGGCTTTATGCGCCCAAGACGCCAACGGGGATGAAGATTAACCAGCAGCACAGATTGAATGAGACGGGCTCCTGGCTGGCAGGCAGGCAGATACATTCAGCTTTAGTCCATTTTGTCACATCAAACCATGATCCAGACGTAGCATATGGAGTGATAAATGAGAGAGGGATCAATGAGGGGGAAATCAGATACAGAGGGGGAAGGAAACAGGAAATAAGGTAGAGATGGAGTGGGAGGAGATGAAAGACGGGATGAGGTAAACAGGCAGAGTGGGGGAAATCAAACCAACACGGGGGGAGAGAGTGAAAGAGAAGGAGGGAAGAGCGAGGAGGAAGACAAGAGATGGGGAAAAGATAGGAAGAAGAAAGAAGAAGAAGGAGAGGGATGATGGGAGGGAGAGAGAGAAACTGTAGCAATGAAGGAGAGAGAGAAGAAAATAAGGAGTGGGTGAGGAATGTAGAGAGGGATGGAGTTCATCAACTGAGACAGCAAACACACCTGTTGCCCTGTTATTTCCCCATCCCTGTGTGTGTGAGTGTGTGTTGTGTTATGACAGATGTCCTACCACGCTGCGTCCCAGCAGAGGACGGGGTTAAAGTTCATGAGGACGCCTTGTGATACGAGACACCTCTCACTGAGAGACGACTGCTGGTGGAACAACAAACATGAGACCCGTGGATGAGCTCGGCACCTCCGATTGGCTGGAGCAGGTGAGAGGCCTTAAGAGAACCAATCACATCTCACCTCTGACTGCGCAGCAACCGAGGGAAAACTAGGCCTGTGTATGAGAGATAAGAGATCCTTTATGTGTAGAGTCCAGATCACAGCCAGTGTTTCTTCTTCTTCACGTGTGTTCAAAGACGCACATGTGACCAGGATGGATCATGAGAACAATCTGCAATCACTTGGTCCCTTGGTGTCTCTCTGAGGAATAAAGTGTGTGAATGTTTACATAAACACACAGAATTCATGTCGGTGAAACACACTGAATGGAACCCAAAGTAAATTTGTTTACAGAGGAACTCAGCAGGGAGCCCACACACACTTAAGGCTCACAGTCGGGTGCAGTTGAAGCTCTTAAGACTCTAAATGTTGGAATCTTAACCTCTTTGACGACATACTGCAATTTACTTTCAGGCAAATGAAGCACATGGGATTCATATGCAAATGAGCTGAGGGACACAGCGAGGCTTCACCCTGTGAACTGCAGCGTCTGGGTGTAATTCACCCTGCGTCCACCGGGGAAACCAAACAGGGATTATTATGAAGTCAGACTGAGGCTGATCGTACTTAAACCTGCAGGAGGTCTGAGGTCTGCCATCATGGGACCTGCACTCATTACAACACAGAGTTTACATGAGGAAGATGCCTTCATATGAGGACGGAACACAAACGGCCAAGGGACCCGAATAAATACAGAATGCAAAGAATACAAATTTGTGTTTGTTTGTTGTATTGCTTTGTTCTTCTGTATCCCATAGAATTCAGCCTCACTGGTTCCTCTGTGTTTGGTTTAGAGCTCGCCATGCCTGGCTGTGCGTGACTGTGTCTGACTGAGCCTGACTGTGCCTGACTGAGCCTGACTGTGTCTGACGGGACCTGGCTGGACCGACGTCCCCTCAATCCACAGGACTTCATCGATTTTCACTTCAATCTACTTCAAACAAGCACAGCTGAGCAGGAGGAGGTAGAGGAGGAGGAGGAGAAACAAGAGGAGGAGGAGGAGGAGGAAGAGGACGACACCAGGAGCAAGTGAGGAGATGAAGACTGGGTGCGTTTCCTGCAGTCAGGCGTGGCTGAAGGTTCCTAAAGCAGATCTACGTTAAGAGGAGGTGGAGATGAAACGTGTGAATCCCATCAGACGGGGTTAGTTGGATAAATGTTGATGTTTATGAGCCGAATGCAGGAGAACAGCGAGGCCCTGAGCGTTCACATGGACCTGCATCATCATAGTGCTGTGTGAGTTGGTGATCTGAGTGGAGCTGCATGTTTTCATCCAGTTTCACTAAATCACAGAAGAAAAACTGCGATCAATAAACGTTTGAGGACGGGAAAAGACTTCTGAACTGAAACTGAAGTCTTCTAATGGCAAAGTTTCACCGCCGCCGCATCGATTTGGGTTTAATTTGAATACATGAGCGCAAAAAAGTCAAGCGAGAGAGTATGAGTGTGTGTGTGTGTGTGTGTGTGTGTGTGTGTGTGTCTGTGTGTGTGTGGTGGAACGCTACGCTGGGCCGGCTGGAGAGTCCCGATCAATATTGCCACACACACACACACACGCTCACACAAACTGACCCTTACGTCTTATTCTTTTTTTGAATCCCTGGGAATGGAAACATTCCTGTGAGAGGGAGAGAGAGACAGAGAGAGAGAGAGTGTCTGTGTCTGTGTGTGTGTGTGTGTGTGTGTGTGTGTGTGTGTATGTGTCTGTGTGTGTGTAGCATCTATAGGGGCAGCTCTTACAATGATCTGTTAGGTTTCTCTATAGACTGTAATTTAGGCCTGGTGTGATGAACGCTGGCTCACACACACACACACGCACACACACGCACACGCACACACACAAACAGAGTGACTCATTTTAAAGGAGCCGTATGCTCTCATCCTGACACTGCCTGAGTCGTCAGTTTCTCTCCTCCGCAGCAGGCGGGGGGGCGATCTGATGAAGTTAATGGCGTTTGCATTTCTTCCTCCATCGTAACATCGGCATGACGACATGCGGTTGTTACCCGGTAACATAAAGTGAAGCCAACAACGCGACCTTATGGAGACATCAATCTTTTTGCTGGGTTGACTTAATTTTGCCCCATTAGTGGTAAAGAAAACTCAGAATAGCAAATGAGCTTGGAACGAAAACAAGAAGATGGAAACGTGTGCGACGACGCTCCGCCCCTTTATGCTGCGTTCAGGCTCAGCTCCTCCCTCTTTTAATACCAAGCTTTAGTCCCTTTTTCCGTTTCATGTCAGCTTAAGGCCAGCATGTTAACAAATCAAGCTCACACAAGCAGAGAGACAGAGAGTGAGACACAGAGAGAGGGAGAGAAAGAGAGAGAGAGAGAGAGACAGAGAGACAGAGAGAGAGAGAGAGAGAGGGACAGAGAGAGAGAGGTAGAGAGGTAGAGAGAGAGAGAGAGAGAGAGAGAGAGGTAGAGAGAGACAGAGAGAGAGACAGAAAGAGAAGAAGAGAGAGAGAGAGAGAGTGAGAATGAGAGTGAGAGTGAGAGTGAGAGAGAGAGAGAGAGAGAGAGAGAGAGAGAGAGAGAGATCCAATGGAAATGAAAGCAAAGCACCAAGGCCCTTTTGTGTTCTGTTGAGGCATTTAGCGTCTTAGTAAGGAAATCGCTGCATGAGCATTTTTTACAATGTGAGTGTGTTTGTGTGTTTTTGTGTGTCTGTGTGTGTGTGTGAGCTTGCGCTTGCTCGGACATGTTTATGGGCACCTTTTGTCTGTGAAGGTATTGAGGGAGTGAGAGGTGGAACCCGGTCTTTCAGTTAGAAGGCATAAATCCACCCAAACACAAAGAACCACTGAAATTACACGTGAATGAGAGGACGGAGAGAGGAAGAGGAGGGAGGAAGAGACCAAGCAGCCAAAGACGGAAAGAATGGTGACGTCCCCCCCCCGTCCCCCTCAGAGTCCCAGTGGGGCAGAAGGTTTGTATTGATCTAGTATTGAAGTTCTTGCTGTGAGGAACCGAGGAAAGTGAGACTAACACACGTATCCATGAACACGCCACAGTTTGTGACACCACTGTGGCTGAACACACACCTGAATTAAGGTGAGTTGTGTATGTTAACACACACACACAGACACACAATCATGCTGTACGTATTTGGAGTTTGCAGTGGAACACCGGGAGCCAAAAGCAACACAGGAGACTGGGAGGAATGATTTCAGACGCTGGTAATGATGACAGCTTTAATTACATACTCTGCTCTGTGTGTGTGTGTGTGTGTGTGTGTGTGTGTGTCTGTGTCTGTGTGTGTGTGTGTGTGTGTGTGTGTGTGTGTGTGTGTGTGTGTGTGTGTGTGTGTCAGTGTGAAGCAATGGAAAGGGAAATTTTTCAGCTTGGTCTTTCTTTCCATATCATTCACTTTCATTTGGTCTCTCTCTCTCTCTCTCTCTCTCTCTCTCTCTCTCTCTCTCTCTCTCTCTCTCCCCCTCTCTCTCTCTCTCTCGGACCTCCAACTCTCCTCACAAATCACGCACTTTACAAAGTGAGTCTGCATATGTGTGTGTGTGTGTGTGTGTGTGGCACATGAAAATGAGACAGTATAACCATAAATGGCATAATGGGGGCGCGTGTATACAATATGTATATACATGATGTGTGTTATGGACTTTATAGTATGTGTATGTGTAGTGAGAGAGTATGAGCAAACACGGGCCCTCAGGAAAACACCACCATAAATTATTTACAGAGCCGCAGCGCTTCATCACAGTCTGCCACACACACATACATACACACACACACACACACACACACACACAGGGTGGGGGTCTTCCAGAGTGCCATAATTTCTGCGTTTCAGCAGAATGGATTTCCTCAGTAGGATGTATTACATGTTTATACGGGGGGCAGTGAGTACTTAATGCTGGGTGGAATTCACACTGTATCTACTCAGTTAAAGTACAAAGACTTCTGCATTCGCACCCCGAAACCCCCTGCAGCATTGAGTCCAATTTCCTCCTTCAAAGGGACGATACATTCGTTCTTTAATGCAGAGTGAAGACATATAGAACCTGACCGACGGTGTGATGGAGAGGAACTGCTGCTCAGGACAAAACCTTACCAAGGACAAAACCTTGGTAATACTTGGACCATGACGTGAAGAGTACAGAGTAATACTTTAGATCAGGCGTGCCAAACAGAAGGCACACACACACACACACACACACACACACACACACACAGACCTGTGTCTAAACAGCAGGACATGGTTAGTGTCTGCCTGCTCCTGTTTGTTCTCTGTGTGACATACAACAGACAGAAGGGCGAGTGTGGGCCGATCGGAGTGTTAGTGTGTGTTCGTGTGTGTGTGTGTGTGTGTGTGCGCGTGTGTGTGTATAAACTGCGCACAGCCCTGCAGTACCTACCATGAAGCTGTCATATGCTGTTCAGCTGTATCTGTATGTGATTGAATTTTCCTACACATGCTATGATTCTGTGGAGTCACGGGATCAAAGCTCAAACAGCCGGACTGCTTGTGTTCCAGGCCCATCTGTCCCTATGCTCCCTATGCACACAGGTTCATTTCCTCACTTCAAAAATATCCCATTCAACCGTTCCAACCAAGTCACCGACCTCACTTCACACACTGCAGTAACCCGGGCAAGTCCCCACACACTGCTTTGTAAAATAGCAAAGCCAGAAGGGAGTTGATCCCTACAAACTACTTTCCCCTCCTTCATGTTTCATCTATTTTCTCACTTTTCTGAGGTCCATGCTGCCCTACAAGACCACTCACTCACTCACTCACTCACTCACTCACTCACTCACTCACTCACTCACTCACTCAGCCCATAGTTGCAAAAGCTCGCTGTAACTTGGGAGGAAAGGCTTGATTTATGAAATTGAGTATTGACAACATAGCTCAAAACTGCCCAATAAAACATTTTGTTCTGAGCCTGAATGTGAGGCCCAGGTTCTCCGGGCTCTTGAGTGTAAAGGCTGAAGGGGACGAGTTATCCTAATTCCTATGGCGTCACATTTAAATGAACGCAGCAAATGGACTCCTGATTCATGCCAGAGTCACATGGCCTCACTGTTTTTGGCGAAGCAGCATTTCTCTGTGTTCCATTCTTTATTGTCGCCGTGCCGGTCGGTTTATTTCTCATTTTCCCGTTGTGACGCACTGGTTTGTATTGTTTGTCATCCTCTCCCACTCGTTGCCGCGTGGAGCCAAGCACTGCCGCAGCTCCGGGCGTGTGTGTGTGTGTGTGTGTGTGTGTGTGTTGGCTGGTTTTTGGATTCAATTTATTCAATTTCTTTCTCACCAAGAAAGCAAAAAAAAACAATCGCCCAGTCAAAGACTCCCACGGATCACCTGCAGTGATCTGCATGGAACAGTCGGCCCACAGTCGCATGAATATTTAACAGGAAAAGTGACGAAGCTGAACCGCAAAGTGTTTGATCCAAGACATCAAAACGCTTTTTTCCTCTTGTTTTTTAAAAATCTCAATTGCAATTCTTGGACTTGCTGAGTGATAAGAAACTGTAGTAGTGAGAGAACCTGCATGGAGCCATAGCAACAAGGCGGGGGGGGGGAGGAGCTGGAATACTTGGACATGAGGAAGGATCACCAGCTAGAACCTCTGCACCTTGGTAAGGACAGCTGGGACATCAGGACATCAGAGCAGAGGCAGAATACACTGGAGGGATTATATACACAGCACATCTACGTCACATGGCCTGGGAATGTCACGTTATCACTCAGGAGGAGTGGGATGTGGTCGGCGTTACAAATCAGTTAGATACAGATATCTTCACCGTCGCCTTACGTAACACGTCTGTATTTCTTCACGGCTCCCTGTCCCAGACTAACCTCTTGTCACATCGGTTTGCTGCTTGTGTGATGTTGCCTCAGAGTAAAGCGAGAGGAAGACTGGGAGAGAAGGCGCAGCAACGTGAGGAAGATGAAAGAGAACACGAGAACGACGGAGGGCGAAGAAAAACTTCCCTGAGAGAAAGTTAAAAGAGTCGCAAAGAGAGTGAAAGTGTGATAGAAGAGGACGTCGGAGAGTGACGGAGAAGGAGAAGAGGAGCCCCGGGCCTCTCTCTCTCTCCCTCCCTCCCTCCCTCCCTCTTCCTCTCTCCTTCTCTCTTGTCCTCCACAGCATCATGGGAGTCGATGTGCTACATTAGAAACAGGATCAGCTAAAAGCCTAAATCCTCCGCTGGCCTCAGTACAACATGTCCGCCCAGCGCTAACACACCCTGCAGCATGAGACACAACACTTTCATCGGGACACAAATGGCTCAGAACATATCAATCAACCCCCCTACTGACAATACAGATATCTTTCGGTTCTCTTTGCCAAAAACAACATCTCATTAAGAACAACCCACTCCAGAAATCAATGAGAGTGTGTGTGTGTGTCAGTGTGTGTGTGT
>NW_027466919.1:102500-127500 GCF_046128005.1 Genypterus blacodes
TGGATCAGAGTCATTCTGGTGAACACAGCAGGAACTCTGCAGGTGTGAGAGCCGGCAGAGTTCGGCCTTTTGCTCCAGGTTCGGTCGGATTCACACCAAACTGTGACGATGATGTCGCTGCTTTGATGACATCACATCCAGCCCTTCATCCGTACACATCCATGTTTTCGGGCATCGCAGATTTGAACGTCAGGTTCAGCTGTTAAAGCGTATGGTGGCGTGACGCAGCATCGTTCTGTTCCTCGTTGGCGTCTCTGTCGTCCTGCAGCACCGCCTCCTCCTCCTCCTCCTCCTCCTCCTCCTCCTCGTGTCCCAGCCGCCATTAAATAACGTTTTTCTGAAATGTTTTCCCATCCAATTTGGACAAATGTGAGCGACAGCCTGCTGAGCACGAGCAGCAGTGATGGAAATCTTCCAGAGCAGCCGGCGACTCTAATGGCTGCTTCCCCTCCAGGTTACAGCCAGAGGAACGATCAGACGCTCGCTGGGCTCCAGACCCACGACCAAACTCCATCAGACACGCCTGACCCAATACAAAGGACACGGAGAGCCAAATATGCTGCGGGAGCGAGAACAAAACTCCTCTTTTAACCAAGAACAAACACACACACACACACACACACGCACACACGCACACACACACACGCAAGCCTTCTGAGGTGTGAAGGTTGTCTTCTCATGTTACAGAGTACATGGTAATAACACCTCGCTTGGCATAAGACTGTCACACCTGTTACTGTGTGTGTGTGTGTATGTGTGTGTGTGTGTGTGTGTGTGTGTGTGTGTGTGTGTGTTCATTGTGCAGAAATAGATCACAGCAAGAAACTGTTCACATCTTCTACCACCAACAGGCAGAGATTATTTTACAGCTCGAGCCGTCTTCCAGCACCACAGATGCAAAAGCGAACACACACACACACAAGCGTGCACACACACACGCACACATACTTTGAATCATTTGTCCATTTCACCAACGAGCAGCGCTTCTCCCACAACACTTGTTATCGTCGGCTAATTAATTCATTGTGCTGTGAGAGCTGTGTGTGTGTGTGTGTGTGTGTGTGTGTGTGTGTGTGTATACATGTGACCTACAAACCATCATCAGGCCTCATTAGCATCTAACATCTCATTGATATGTGTGTGTGAATGAGCAGTTATGTGGTTGTGTGTGTGCGCGTGTGTGTGTGTGTGTGTGTGTGTGTGTGTTTGTTCACAAGGTTGTGACCAGCTGGCTGGCTACAGAGCAGGTTACCAAGGTGACTGATGGTTGTGTAGGCTGGTTGATGACTTTACTTGTTTACCAGGCACCGAAAAAAAAAAGATTCTCAACATTTGACAAAACTTTGACAAAAGTGAGGAAGTTTTCAGTCCCATGAGGTTAAATTGGTCTGCATTGGTGAGAAAAATAGAAGTTAACTGAATCTAAGCATCATGTCTGCATGGCGGCATTTTCTCCAAACACATACATGCAAGATACATGAAGGCAAACCCCACACACACACTGACACACACACACATTCACCCCAAAGACCTGCAGCCTCTGAGCACGCATCGCTAAAGGCCAAACTAAGGTGCTTACTGGAGTGTGAAGTCCCAGTCTGCTCTGTGAGTGTGTGTGTGTGAATATGTGTGTGTGTGTGTGTGTGTCTGTGTGTGTGCTTTATGTCTTTCTCACAGGGTTAAACAGTGAGCCATCAGTCAAAACAACAGTGAAACTCTATCAAAATGTACGTGTGCGCTCGTGTGTGTGTGTGTGTGTGTGTGTGTGTGTGTGTGTGTGTGTGTGTGTGTGTGTGCTGCTCCTTTTACCTCAGTTGCTCTGAATGTGTTACACAGTTGCCCCGGAAACAATGCTTCATTGATAACTAATGAAGTGTTAATGTGTCTTTGAACAAACTCAAGCTGCCTCCTTCTTCTTCTTCTTCTTCTTCCTCTTCTCTTTGGCCTAAAAATACTTGGAGTTGGAGTGGAAAGAGTTCAACCGTTAACCTATTTAAACCTGAATGTGCTGGGATAATTCCCCCCAGGACCTGCAATGATGAAGATAGAGTCACTTAGAGAGCTGAAGGTGCTCTGGATAGAGCGGCTCATCATCGGCTCTATCTAAAGCCTCAACCAACAAGCAGCCAGGTGGGAATGCAGTCATGGGTTTGAATCCCTCGGCCCTCTCTGTGTGGAGTTTGCATGTTCTCCCTGTGTCTCTGCCCTCATCTAAACATGTGTTATGTTACAGCTCTTGTGGCCACGCCCCTTTCTCCTGCTCCTACTCAAGGCCTTTTGATTGGTTCCTGTACAGCGACAGTGGAATTCTAGTTCTCTAAAAGTGCGTCCTTACTTTAACAACAGAAGAAGCTCGATCTCAGATCGACTAGACAGGCAAAATGTCTGGAATCAAACTGAATCTGTTTTAGGGGGAATTCCAGGTTAAGTGACATTAAAACCCTTAACCCAGACTGTCCACTGAGTAGGGCTGTAGCGTTGGGCACGTTGTTAGGGATCGGTGGGGGGGTAATTACTTTCCTTACTCAGAAATTGACATAAAAGTACAAAATCCCGAAAGGAAACTTATTGTTGTGACAGAATTAGGATCAAACACGGGATTCCTTTGTTTCGGTCAGTCGACTGCAGCTGGTGGACATGAGAGTGTTTCACAGTGACTCAGGGGGAGGGGGCGGGGGGAGCTGAGTTTCTTCCTCCAGATAGAAACAGAGAAGAAATGCTAACGAGCCTCTGATGCACCAGAGTCCATGTAAGTAATTAAAAAACAATAACCAGATAAACGTCAGCGTGTTCGCATTATTAAAATCTCATTTCAAAGCAGATACTGAACAATTCCTGCTTTTGTGATCTGCGTGTTACAGAGTGTAGCACAAACTGCAGAGCACGATGTAGAGAACTGACAGACCGAGACACACACACACGCGCACACACGCGCACACACACACACACACACACACACACAGGCGCTTCTTCTGGAGACAGATCGCAAATGCAGAGAGAAAAGGCCAAGAGAAAAAGAAAGTAAAGCAATGTCCCTGCTGTCTCCGCTCCACAGCTCATCTCTCCCTCCCTCCCTCTTCCCCTCCTCTTCTTCTTCTTCTTAGGAACCAAATCAGGGTAGCTTTAGCCTGGAGGCAATCCTATTTAGATCATCTATTTTGTAATTCCTTTTTTTTCCACAGCAAAACTATCCTGGTCTCCTCCCTGCAGGCAGACGCTCAGGACCCAGGTGGCTCCTTGGCGGGCGAACACGTGTAATTCTACGTGATTGTGTGCGTCCCAAGCATTTCCCTTCCTCCGTCTCACGGGTGAAGGAGGTTTAGTGATGTTTCTGGACGTTAAATCAGTGGAGTGAGCCACAGTCTCATTACATTTGGAGTCATTAAATCACGGTGGGCTGTGCAGGGGAGGTAGACGCTGTTAATCGCCATGTTGTAGCTCATTGTGCACAGTAAAGAAGCTGTAAAGCAGCAGAGAATGTTCTTGACGGTGATTTTGAGGACACTAGGCGACAGGACTGGTTGCTCACTGTGTTTCCTCTTATTAATGATATGATACAGAAATCAGCCTCAACAAGATTAGCTTTCAGTTCTAATCACGATTCATTTCCATACAGTTTATAATTTCCAGCCCGTCCTGCGTCTTCTGCTCTTTTGTGCGTCTCAGCAGATAAGCGGTTACATCACTCTCACTGCATCTCCACACTTTGAGCTTCTGAGGTTCACACCAGTGTGAACTCACTTTGACGGTCCTTCTAGTTCAACAGGCGGCCACAGGAAGCAGATTCCCCCTTTAAGCTCGGAGGATTAGAACACATTTCCATCAAAGGGAGCGTTTAAGGATCCAGAGGCTCAAAAACTATGAGAATCAAACCTGTGACCTCCAATCTCTGCTCACACACGTTCAGAGCTGCGACAGGAGTCCTGTCCACTGCAGGCAGTAACAGTGTGCTGCTCCTCTGATCTAAGCTCGTCCCTGAGAAACGCTCACACACACACACTTTTACCACGATGGCCGGAAGGACAGTCCATCACTTGATTTGGACAAAGTGTGATTAAAACCCACTTAGGCCCGGCTGTGAGAGCCGTAAGCTATGGAAACTATGCAGTCTGCTACAGGCTGAGACGGTCCACATCTGCTTCAGATCCCACCAAAGACAGGACACACACACACACACACACACACACACACACACAGAGACCTCTGTCACTGAGACAGCATCTCCGTCTCATGTCCCATCACTGAAAAACACATTTGTTCGAGGCGCCGTGAGCAAATCTTTTCATTTTCAAACCTGGGAGAGACGAAATGATTTCACCCAGATCATCAGCTCCTGGGCCCAAAGTCATATTTTGAATGAAATCCTAATAACATCCCATATATCTCAGATCTGAACCTCCCTCTCTCTGGGTTTGGACCTGTGGTCGAGTCAAACTGGGCTTCAGCTGATAATAACTGAGCTCAAACTCAGACTCAGTTCATTAACTGGTCTAAGTGGTCCAGGATATGTTCCATGCGTGCTACCAGGGGCCATAAAGAGGCCCCTCCCCCCATATACACGTATGTATTAGTGTTTAAACAGCAAAGGGCCATCTGCTGAAAGCTGCAAAGTTTATTGTATTCTCACTAAAGCTAACAAGCTCAGACCTATAGGCCGCAGCCGCAGCAAGGCTTTACTGCAAACAGCAATTTGCCGTGACATTGTGAACACACCCAGTGTGTGTGTGTGTGTGTGTGTGTGTGTGTGTGTGTGTGAGAGAAAGCGAGAGACCAGGGTCAACCTTATTGAGTGTTTTACAGAAAACAATAATTTTCTATTTGTATGCTATGACCAATGTTCCACCTCACTGCGTATTTTGTGTTTTGTGTGAAGAAGCAGTTTCACATGAGCACAAAGCATGAAGAGGGAGCGTGTGTGTGGTTTGTGTGTACAGCAAACACAGCATGTATGTGTGCATGTACTGTATGTGTGTGTGTGTATGTTTGTGTGTGTGAAGTGGTTAAAACATTGCAGCTCTTTGTGCATCGGTGCAGCGCGGCAAACATGGTGTCAACAGTTGCATTGTGCGACCCTAGCAGCTCCTCCCACCAACAAAAGGACAACAAATCACTTGGAAGCACGTATAAGTGCGCAATCACAGGGACGTGATGACAGATAGCACAGACAGATGCATTGTGGGCCGATCAGAATCGTGGAAAGAATCAGAAAGTCCTCAATACTGAAACTCTGACACGATAACTAAATTCATTCTCCACAGTATGGATCTACAGACTGAATGTAGACATACTGTTTTGAAATATTACACTTCTTTACTTGCACTATTTGCATTTATTGGCACAGGACCGGAGGTCTTAGAGGCTTTTGGACGACCGCCATAACAGTATTTGTCTATATGATTTGTTATGTAAGTATGTTTCCCTGTTTTTTAAGAATGAACTCCTTCCTCCCCCTCTGCTTCCTCTCCCTTTGGTTACCACAGCAGTATTACATTTCAATACTTCTCTCAGTATTGCATCAAGGTTTGGTCAGTGTTGCCACGTACAAAAACTCTTCTATGTTTAAAATGATGTCATCATCTGAGACCAAACAGGTTCCAGCTCCAGCCTTTCTCGTGTTTGGAGAGCGCTGGGCTTGTTTAAAGGCTTACTAACAGGCTGGAGCTGGCAGGTACACGAGAACACGGGCCTGGTTTATCCACGCTGTATCAATCACAGCACCTGTGGAACCTGCAGGTGGAAAAACACCCTGAGGAAACGGTTCTCAATCCTGGTTCCATTTCCAACTGCTTCACCCAAACTTGCTCATTGGGCACAAGTTGTTTGCTTCCTCACCTGTTGGGCTCAGAATTTATCAATCAAGCACACTAACCATCACAAATTGAATCAATTCAAATAGCAGCGTTGAGCATCTAGAGCCCATCAGCACCGCGGCAGAGTCGACACCTGAGTGTGTCTTTGGATGGCACAATCAGCCAGCAAATAAAAGAAGCAGACTTCAGAGTCCACATGAGTGCAGAACCAACAGCCTCAGCACTTAACAAGCTCATAAGATTAAAACAATATGATAATGAGTACTTTCAAACCAAAGCTGTTCAGAGCTGCACCAACATTTGGCTGGTGGCCGGAGCAGATCCCCCCCCGCCCCGCTAATGGCTCAGCAGCTGAATGTGTGCACAGTCACCGCTGCGGTAAAAGGTCTCCTGATATGTGGTCAAATAGCAATCACAGCCTGCAACATGAGTCACTGCTGGATAATAAGGCCTCTCCGCCGGCTGAGAGCAGCCTGGGAGCCTGGGAGCCTTGGATTGTGCCTGTGACATTTCACAGCAGGGCCCTCAAATTGAGTTTCTACTTTCCCCTTTTTCACACAGGAAAAGCTGAACCTTTGCAGAGGCACTTACACAACTGGCACCTTTAAAAGTTAAACCTGCAATTCTAGATATTAACATACAACAAAAGACTGTTGCTTATGGTTTCACTCTGTGCAGACTGACTGCTTTGTGCTCACTGTGATGTGCGTCACACTGCTTCACATCAACTCTACCTGTCCAGCACCAAGTGATAAGAAAGTCAAGTATGTATCAAGATAAAAACCTCAATTTTGATGCTGTTGGAGTCCAAACCGGAGCTAAAAGGAGAGTGAATATTGTTTTTACTGGGACTGAAACCTGTCTTCACTGGGTTGCTAATATTGCTTTGCGTCTGCTGTGCGTCTGAGTTAGCAACAGTTTCCAAATGCATCCAGCAAAAAGCCTTAGTCAGCTGTTGGCACATCAGGACTGTGTCAGCTTGTTCTTAAGTTTTTGCCCCTTATGGTCAAAATGGATTATTTTATCCCACTGAAAGCAGTTTCCCAATTCCAATCCAACCACCTTGGACCAGCCCAGAAAAACAACACTCAAGTGATAAGTTTCATTCAATATTCCATTAATAGCATTAGAATCTCGTTCACTTTACTCGTCTACAATCTGCCACTAAACACCAGCATCCTTCCAAACAATCTATAACCTTGAAAGTCCTGGAAATCACAAAATAACCACTGGCTGCACGCCGATAAGAGTGCAGATATCGATGAAAACCACCGAGAGCAGCAGCACAACAGAATCCACAAAAAGAGAAGGATGAAGAAGTGACAGAGGTAAAGAAGAGTGAATATGTAAATGAGTCCAAGGAACAAGGGAAGGTGAAAGAGGAGGGGTTGGGGTTGCTGATGTGGTTGTTGATGGCGTCGAGTCCTTGTGGCACCACGAGCAGTCCGCCTCACCGCTCATGACCACCACACCCCCCCACACCACACACACACACATGACATCAGCAACGATTGGATGTAGATGAAGAGAAATGACTCACAAGATCTCGTCGTTCTGAAATTCCAGGATCCCGTGAGTGTCTTCGAAGTCCTCTCCACCGCCGCGTGCCGTTCCCTCCACCGTCTTGTATGGCAGCATGACCACGCCGCGAGCCCCCGACGTTCTCAGCACCTTCACTTCCATGATGCCGATACTTTCACTGACGTGGGACACGGGCTCCTCAAAGGTAAAGATACCGGCGTGGTCATCGTCAAAGATGGTTACGGTTGCTGTGGAGGGCAAGCCCAGACAGGCCACAGTGTCCACGTGATTAGCCGACTCGCCTTCCTCCGGCTCCCCGCCTTCTGCCGCCAGCACCTTGACATTGGCCAGGTGAATCAGGAAGTTCTCGTCCTCCTCAAAGATGTCGTCGTCAATGATCCCCACACGGATCTCCTTCAAGGTCTCGCCGGGTTTGAACACCACCACGCCCTCTGTGAACTCGTAGTCTGAGCCGGCGTTGGCTGTGCCGTCTTCTGTTCGGTACTCCACGGAAATCGTCTTGCCCAGGTCGCCACCGCGCCGCACCACGTTCACCGCCACAGTGCCACAGTTCTCCAGGCACTGGTAGGAGCCGGGGTCAAAGGAGATCTTGGATATGGGGTCGTTGTCGCCGGGTTCAGAGCGAACCTCGTGCATGCTGACGGCCTTTCGTGCCTGATCAGCTGCGTGCTTCTTCAGGATGTTGCCTGCGCCTGTCATCAGCCGGGTGGCCTGGCAGCGATAGAAAGCACGACTCTTCTGCTGCTGGCTCAGGACTTGGTAGTTGGCAAGCTCGATGAGTTGTTCAACCTGGTGAGAACACAAAAGGAAACAATGAAGATGCGTTAAAGCGGGACATGGTAGCTACAGCAGGATGATTGGTGGAAGTTGGCTGAATGTTAAAGATACAGATAAATGAGATCAACTGGGAAAATATGGGTCGGAAAATAAAACAAGTGACTCCCGTAAATCAGCAGCCACTGTTGGAGTGCCCTTAGGCTGACATTACTACAGTTTGTAGTAATGTCAGCCTCCCCCGGGCTGCTGGTGGAAAACTCTCCTTTATCAACTTGCCTGCCTTAGTGAGAGAACATTCCTGGCAAGCTCCTGTCGGTAACTTAGCACTTTCCTTCCAACTTATGTGGGATAAATAAGATGTAAAATCCTCTTGGGACTCTGCAGGTCGGTGCTTTGTATCAATCACTTCAGGGCTTTTAAACTAATTGTACCTGCATAGAGTTGGACCGACACTCTTGCGGTTACAGTTGAACATGTGCCAGCAGCTAAACTATTGTAGCAACATTTTAGAGGGGAAACCTTCCCTCATATCCTCCTGTGTTGGGTCAGCAGGCAAAATGGAGGCAACAACATGGAGTTCTAGGTAAGGAAGGAAAAGAAGTGGTAAAAGGCGACTAATCTGGGAGTTTTGGGATCTAACCTCAATCTGAATGTGAAAACCCTTGTGTTAAGCTGATAGTTGTGGCTGCATTCATTAAAGTGATTATCAGACTCAGTGTGGTAATGAATGGATGTTAGAGGTGCAGCATGTGGTGCTTGTTGTTGTTGTTGTAGGTGTTAGACAACATTTAGAGCCACAGCAGGCACACGATGTCCTCTCTCTCTCTCCTCTCCATGCTGTCACCCACCTCTTTGTCGGGGTGTTTCTGTTTGAGCTCCTTCAGGATCTTGGCCATGTCTCTCCGTGTCTCCTCCTCGTCCAGATCCTTCTCTTCCAGCTCCAAACCCAGCGGACCGTCCAGGAAGTCCACACCGTGAGAGTTCAGCATCTTCCCGTCCATCTCAATGTCCACCTTGAAATGGTGACGGCAAAAGCTGGGTTAAGCGCCGTTGATGTAATGGTTTCAGAGCTAGACAGTTATAATAATCACAGTTTGCTTGGTGTGGTTGTGAGTGCATTCGTGCATTCAAAGGTCCCATGTTTACCTGCATGCCTCTCAAAGGCACACACATGGTCATGACTCTACTGGCCCACAATGCAACGCAGAGCACAAAGGGAGGAGCCACTCGCAACGCTATCATGGTATTCAGGCGGTGTGGGAAACTGGCCTTCACCAAATTCACAATTTGGAAAATGCAAACAAACAGCCTCCCAAATTGGATTTACGGGTCACAGACTTGGAATTCTAAGCTGGACCGGATTTTCCTCAAAGTACATTGTAGACATTTCTGTCTTCCACAGCCATCTGTGCTCATGGACGTCACACTCATGGACATCAAACTCTGCCAGACCTTCCTCAACAGTCTTCTGTTTACAACATTACATGTATCTCTTGTTGTAGTAAGACATCAGAGAGTAATATCACTGATGCTTCTCTCACTCTTAGGTTGCAGGTTTCGTGTTTTCTTTGGCATAAAGGTTCATTAATAAATCTCCACCTTCCTGTTCCTACAGCAGCATCAATTCTTTTGATTCACTCATATCTATTCAAGCAGGTTTTGAAGAGGAGCAGCTGTTCATTTGTTGAGGAAGGAGAGATTCTTAAACCTTATCAAGGAAAGGAGAACAATAATAAAATGAGATTTGGAGGGGGAGGGGCTTTGTGGCAGACTGAGACTGAGCGGACAGTGAATCTATGCTCTATCACAATAATGATAAATCAATTAGATTGGTGTAACGCACTGCACAGGCAGGACATCAGATAGAGGTCAAAACAGGAAATTAAAAGGTGGCACTACTTAAAACACGCACGCACGCACGCACGTGTGTGTGTGTGTGTGTGTGTGTGTGTGTGTGTGTGTGTGTGTGTGTGTGTGTGTGTGTGTGTGTGGCACGAGATTAATTCGGCAGAATTCCGTTTGGTAATATAGATAATTGCACCAGACATTAACTTTGAACTTACTGCCTACTACATGCTGCACCTTATCTATTCCTTCTGGGGTTTTTTAACTTAACTAGCACCATGATTTTGAACGTGCAAAGATTAATTAATTTGATAAATTAGCAGTGGTCGACTTTTCCCTCATCGTCCTTTTAGAAGGGAGAGAGAGTGAGAGCGAGAGCGAGAGCGAGAGCGAGAGAGACAGGCAGAGAGAGAGAGACAGAGAGGGAGAGAAAGAGAAGGAGACAGGTAGAGAGAGAGAGACACAGGCAGGGAGAGAGAGAGAGAGAGAGAGAGGCAGAGAGAGTGAGAGATAGAAAGAGAGAAAGGGGGGGCGTGAGAGAGAGAGTGATCGCCTAGAATGACTTCAAGATCCTGAAAATGCCGAATTTCTGTGAGAATCCCAAATTTGGATGAAATGTGCCACAGAAATAGCATCATCATTTTTATCAGCACCATCATCACCAACATCATCATCATCATCTCTATGGTCAGCATCATCAGCAGCATCATGGAGTCATTTCAGGCGGGAACCAGAGGGTCAAAATGCCCTTTTAGGACAAAATATGCGCTGCTGAAATTAGACTTTTCTGCTAAAAAACTATAAATGAAATATATTTGGCCAAGAGTAGAAGTTCTTTTTGTACCAATAATAGGAATAGAAGCATCTGTAGTAACACTGATACTAACAGTGGAAGGGGCAGCTCCATGTATTGATTTACCTTGGAGGGAAGTGGGCGATCTCCCTCCGTCTCGATGATCATGCCGCGCTGCTTGCCCGTCCGGTAGCGCTTGTAGACGTATTTGTAGAAAAGCAGTCGGCGGTCAGCCACCCAGGCGAACAACACGCAGATTGGAAAGAAGAAGAAGGTGAGAAGCCCCTCCCACACCTGCACCACGCCGGGGGAGATGACGGCCAGGATCAGGTAGAGCCAAATGTAGGCGAAGATACTCCAGGTGGCCGTCACGAAGAAGACGCGGAGGTGCTTGACCTTCCTGGTTTCACCGTCGGGCACAACGTAGACGCACAGCCCGATGATGACAAACATGTTGAAGGCGGCGGAGCCCACGATGGTGGAGGGACCCAGTGTGCCAGCATGAAACCCGTGACCTATGACCTCGATGACAGACAGCAGGATTTCAGGCGCAGAGGAGCCCAGCGCCATGAGGGTCAGGTTGGAGACAGTCTCGTTCCAGATCCGGACAGTGGTGGTGGTGGTTTCCCCGTTGGGTTTCTTGATGGTTATCTCCTTCTCCTGTGACGTGATGACCTCTATCGATGCCATGAAGCGATCGGCGATGATGGACACACCCAGGAACATGTAGACCAGAGCCACAAAATAAACTGTTGCCCGGGCAACCTTGTCGCCAAATGATGGGTTTTGGGGCTCCCAGATTGGCAGCACCACCCCGGGTGTGCACTTCTCTGGCTTTGAACATTCAGTCGTATTGGTCGACACTGCAGACACCGAGCCATCCAAACTTGGCGGGGGAGAACCGGCCGATGAGGGATGGAGCTTGAGGAGGAGAATCACAACGACAACCGCTAGCCTGAGGGCAGGGGAGAGCGGCGAGGACAGATCCCGGCGGCCCATATTGACGTGTAGATCACTGCTGTGCCGTGTCGATTAACGAGGGCGTCGAACCTTGAGAGAGAGAGGGAGAGGGAGAGAGAGCAGAAAAATGTGACATGAGACCATGGCGAATAGGTTTGATGTGCTTCTGTAGCATGCTTGTTAGCAGCTGTACTTCACTGCATACCAGGTGAGACACTTTATGACACTTTACTCTATGGATTAAGGGACTCAACAGCTTTGTGTCAGATCAGATTATTATTAACACTGAAGCTCCACACGGATGCGTTTTGTCACCTGTTTCATTCTCATTATGCACCAATGAACCCGTGATAAAAAGGTTTGTGCTCCATCCTGTTTAAATATGAAGAAGATGCGTCTTTAATGGGCCTCTTAAAGTAGCAGAGACCCCTGAAAGAAGGTGCAAAGACACTGGAGATGAATTCAAGAGAAACCAAAGGATCTCTGTTTGTCATCTGTGATAAATAAGATGCAACCTGCAGTTATTGTACAGAACTTAAAGCTCTTGGGAACATTTTTAAATAATAGCCTGAATTTCCTGGTCAACACTAACTACATCTTCAGGAAATGCATGCAGCGGCTTTCTCTTATCAGGAGGTTTAATTGGCTTTGGTGTCGGTGGAGGGTGAGCAGCAAACAGGAACAGAAGGTGTTCTGTCAGCCCGCTGTGTTCGCCTCACAACAAAGGAACTGAAGCACAAAGCATCAGCCAGGTCGTTCATTCAGGCAGGAACATCAACCTGCTTGAAATGATGATCAATAATCAATCATTCATGTTTAAATTGAATTAATGTGACTTGTTTGAGTGAAGGATGGTGATGTGTTTCCGCCCATTTAAGGACAATGACAATTTATTGTATTATACTCCAAACGTTTCCCTTATTGTGCACTAAGCAGCTTGATCAACGGCCTGTGTGTGTGTGTGTGTGTGTGTGTGTGTCGGTCTCTGACAGCCACAGATTTGATTGGATTTGTCAGGTTGGCTGGGGTTAAGCTTGGGACTTTTGCTATCGATTTGTTTTCCGATTGGGCTAAGATCAAGGTCAATCGACTGAGCCCAGTGCTGGTTTAAATATGACTTAACTAAATTAGTATGAGAGTGATAAAATGTAAACTTACAACCGATGCAGAGCCGTGAGTGAAACATGGACGTCTACTCAAGATCTGACCTCAGACTGAATGAACCAGAGTGAGATGAGATCAGACTCCTTGTTTATCTTTTTTAAAATAACTATTTGTTTTTAACAGCCAAATCTTGTATTGCGCTCAGCTATGAGTCGCCAGACATCAGAGGTCACATTGTGTTAGAGACAAAGAGCTGAGACTCTAAACTCTGTGAGTGTGAATACAGCAAACGGAACAGCGATCTGTGTTTCAAGAGCAGAAAACCACTTCACTTCTGAGTGTCAATAACCAGAAAAGCCGTCTAGCTTTAAGTACAATGTTGACTTAAGAAGAAGACACACACACACACACAGAGACAGGCTCAGTGCTTTAGGCGTCTGATGTAACAGCAGCCTCCTCTCTGATGTCCCTACCGCTCCATTCTGCCTCAGACTTCTCTGATGCACTAAACTGCATTCTGAGTAATTAGAGAGTGAAAACCTGTACGGCGTTATTCAGTCCGGTGCAGCAGCCTGTCAATAAGGTTCACCTCTGTGGAGCTCATAACTCAAGCTCCTCTTTGGAATCATGAAACTACATGTTACTTTTCCAGATACTTCCTGTACTTTCTGTATTTTCTCTCTTCTTCTTTCAGTCGACTCGTTCCAATCATCCCAAGTTTGTCATACAGTGTTTAAAGGTGTGCAGCTATTTCGGGGCTCCTGCTTTACCTCAACTCTCTCTCATCTACATCTCTGTGTGTTCTGTTTTTGATTTCCCACGTTTCCCAGAATGCCCGGAGGCGAGGCGAGGCGCTGGGCTGTGGGCTGTACGTTCAGTTTGGAGAGAAAGAGAGAAATATTGATGTGAGAGTTTTTCTGGCGGAGAAAAGGCAGAAGATGCGTCCCTTTGTTAAAACATAATAAATCTTGTTGCTGCACTGCATGCTGGTCTATTTTCTGCTGCTGTGGGTGTAGGAGATGTTCTCTCTCCGTCTCCTCTGTGATCGATTTCTTCCTGGATGATTGTTGAAAAACCTTAAACTCTTTGATTCCGGGTGGCTGAAACCAAACCTGACGTTCATTATTGACCTATCAGATCGCTGAATCACTTTGCAGGAAACAAACTCTGGAAATATCTCCGTCTCTACCTCGCATGCCAACGTAGGAGAAGCAATGAATAGAGGAACACAAGTTACATCACAGGAAGTTATTCTAACAATGCCAGCGTTACCATGGGCACCACAGCCTGGCTAACATCTGGAGACAGGAGACCTCACCAAGGCGTTTACATGAGGCCAGTTCCTAAGTGTTCACATGTAGGATCCTCCAACTCATCACAATCAGACTTGACTCAACTCTTCCTCCCGCATGTAGCGAGCCGCCGCAGCGCTCGCGTCCCTCAGCCTGCATTGTTTTGGAAACTTGTGATGTCTGCGTTTCGGCATTTGCGGCCATCTAAATATATCACCACATTCATCTCTGCTGAGATCTTTATCATGAGGAAGTCAAGCTACGAAACACAGCTGGAGCAAAGTTGTAGCTAGCTCAACAGCTAACAGCAACATTACAGACGGTACGTGCTGGCTAGTGAGGTAGCTGGCAGCTAGCTTAAGCTTCAGCAGCAGCGACAGAGAGGAAAGAGAAAGACGCTGCACTTTGGAAGAGAGGAGCAAAGCCCTCTCCTGGTGAAGGTCTGAGAGGAGATGGATATCATGGAATGTTCTGTGAAGGTGATTACAACTGGACTTCTTATGAACGCAGCTCATGTAAACACGTTTGTCTGGTGCTTCAGCTACAGTCTGGGATGTTGACGGATCTTAAGCTGCGGATCTCAATTATTAACTAAATATTAACTAAATTGTCTCCCATATTACATGCAGACAGCCTGAGGGCTTCGATACCATCTATAGCTAATTGAACATTTCAGAATCCATTTCCGCCTGTGAGTTAATCCCTGTGTGTGACTGTGTGTGTGTGTGTGTGGGAGTGTAGGTGTGTCGTCCCATCAGGGCCTCATTCTAAACCCTCCCCAGTGCTGCATCCTGCACAATCCATAAGCAGTGAATGAATGTGTTTGGCTGAAACAATCCCTGTGTGATGAGTTTGTCTTTGATTGCTGCTCTCGTGTGTGGAAGTGGCCCAGTGACTTCAGAGTCTTTGCTCACAAAAATCAATTCTAAACAAAATTACACGTCTATTTAATTAAACTCCACTTCAGTGAGCTCATAGCCAAACCTTCCTCTCCTGGCTAATGTGTTCGGGGACCAATTCAGCAGCTCTTTGCCTCTGCTGGCCCCCACTGCCCCCCCCCCTGCGTGGTCACACTAGGCCGTGTGGTTATTTCCAGACGATCAATAATTCACCTTCCTCTGGGATTTGGTTGTTTTCACTTAAGGACGCCATTTTTCTAACAGACTGATGGCTAAAGAGGAGGCTGTCTAGATTACACACCAACACATTCAGAAGGTAAATTAGAAACTATATCAAGTAGAAGGTAGTTAAGAGGTCACTTCCTGCTAGTGGCACTATGGGGAATACCTGAATGACCCCCAGCCTTTACAATGGAATGCCCAATTTGTCATTTCAAGATCTTCCACAGTTTCTCTTTTTGTAATTACAAAGTTTTACCCAACATCTCAGAGCGGTCCCTGACTTCTTAAAGTCAGTGTGTACAGTTTATCTGTATAATGCCAGAGATACTTTGAGGTTCAGGCAGACCGGCGCTGTTTCCAGGATTCCAGTAGTTCCTGTTTTTCATTATGTGACGTTTTTCTGCGTGGTATTAGAGGTGGTACCAGGTGCTTCCTCCCCTCAGGGCCAGCAGGCTTTGTTTACACTTCTTTGTCCAAATAAGGACGCGCTGTAGTGAGTTTCCAACTTGTCAGTGTTACTGCCCTGGAGGCCGACACACATAGAGAAGAGCTAGACGAGGATTTCCCTTTGGACTTGTGTGTCGGCTGTGTAAATCTAAGTCCATGACACAAACACACATTCAAACAGTCCAACAGAAGAGATTTAAGTATATTTCAAGTATATTTGAGGAGCTGGTATGAAAGACAAAGTATTGATGCTGATATTGAAGCTGTTTTCATGACAGTCGGCCCTGATGTATGATATTGGACTCTCACAGTCTCTCACGTTGATGGACAGTGGACAAACATGCCTAGGTTTTTAATTACAACTCAGCCTTTATTGCTCTTTATCCTCCATCCTTCCTCTCTAACTGTCCAGTCAAACAATAATCAATGGGCGATTCATTTCATTAGTGCTCTTTTATTGGTGCCATGACCGGGAACAGAATAGGCAAGTATGGAATAAGACATCAGGAGGGTGAAGATGTCATGGTGTCCTCTGTCTCACACCAAGAAGCAGTCACTTTGATTCATTTCTTTCAGCTTTTAGCCTCTTCTTCATCTTACAGACACTTTCCCTGCACTGAACTGTATACTAACTATAGGTTACCGGTAAAAGCTGTACTGCAAAAGGATACTAAAGTGTGTGTGTGTGTGTGTGTGTGTGTGTGTGTGTGTGTGTGTGTGTGTGTGTGTGTGTGTCTGTGGGGATTTCTGCTCTTAACTAAAAAGGCCCAAACACAGAAACAACACCATTGTTTTGAAATTTAACAATGAAATGTCTCTGGTTTCAGAATATCTGTAACATGTGGAGCAGGATGGCAGCGTAATAGAAGCCAACCTCAGCTCAGAACATCCTCCTCCACAACAACAGAACAATACATGTGAGTTATAAGGCAAACCAAAACCATGTGCTACAGTGGCTCCAGCTGTTCTCCTTCTGCCCCAATACTGTCATTCTTCAGCTGTTCTAAAGGCAGCACCCAAAGGTGCCAAAACTTCATTTCATCAGACCAAGAAAGAACAGAGAAAAGGGAGTGAGACCAAAATAATCCAGTCATGGGAGTGAGAACATTCTTATAATAATAACATATAATGAAAGCCATTATACGTGATGTTTCCTGAACCTCACATAGTTTAGCAGATTTAGTTTGATTGTTTTGATGTTGACCAGGAAATTAGAAAACCTAAGTAATAGAAGATTGGAGATGCTTGGATAAAATGACTTCCACTTCCTTTAACTGAATCCCACAGAAACATTGAGTAACAGCAGGGGAACGGCCGCCTCTCTGACATACATTTCCCTCCTTACAGGGCGAGCGGGGACGATCAAATATTTAAAGCAGTGAGTGAAAGAGAGGGAGAAACAGGGAAACGCCAACAAGAAGATGGAGAGGATGCACAGGTGGAAGGAGGGAAACGGAGGAGAGAGAGGGGGTGGGGGGGAGAGATAGAGAGAGAGGGAGAGAGAGAGAGAGAGAGAGAGAGAGAGGGAGAGAGAGAGAGAGAGAGAGAGAGAGAGAGAGAGAGAGAGAGAGAGAGAGGGAGAGATGGTGAAAGAGGTGACCTGAATTAACATCCTGCTTTCTGTGTGTTTGTGTGTGTGTGTGTGTGTGTGTGTGTGTGTGTGTGTGTGTGTGTGTGTGTGTGTGAGGACATGAAAACGACAACAAAACTCAACAATGATTCATCCTTGCTTTTCAGACTTTAGACTTCCGGTGAATAATCAGTAATGATCTCATATTCTCAATAGGAGGAAGCTTAGCCTGAGCTGACCTTGCCACAAAATGACCTTAATTACTGTAAACAACAGTTATTAGTCAAGTAGTGAAGTAAGAAACGACAAATATGAATAAACTGGTTTCGTCTGATGAGTTTGTCCAGAAAGAAACAAATCCTTACAGTTAAACGACCTGGAATGAACAAATGTTTAGTAATTCCTTATCAAGATGAATTGATTCATCGTGTTTTGGATCCTGGCTAGTGTGAGCAGGCACACACACACACACACAGAGAGACACACACTCTAACCTCAGCAAAGAGCAGAGGATTAATGGTCTGCAGTTACCTTCATTAGACTGATGCTCAGCTCTTCTGGCTCCATGTGCCAAACGACCAAACCCAGAGCCAAGATGTCTTGTCATATTATTACACTTTCAGCTGAGGAAATGATCACTTCAGGCTGTATTAGACAAGGCAATTTCCTAATGGCTGTCTCTGTGTCCCTGCTCGTCACCGTTATCTATGCTGCTGCCCGTCCCGGACACTTTGGGAGAACGTTGCAATTGTGGCACTTTCTATTCAACCGCCTCTCGTCTCATCTTTCATTCTTGTCACATTCTTGTTTTCAGTCTTTTTAGAAATTCCTTTGAGATCACATTGTTCTGATGGTTAATAAGCACAGGACTCACATGAATCAACCAACACTGCACTGTCAGAGGCAGGAAGACTAAAAGGCTTTGCTTAAATAAACAAAGCATTATAACAATTAAAAGATTCTCCATTTCAGTCTCTATACCAACGATGCTGAAGCGGTCTTAGCTGGGTTTCATAGGAGTGCATCTCTTTGCTGTTCCTAATAAACTGCACTGCTGATGTCATCTCCTCAGCTGAGGCCAAACAGGTTCCAGCGAGAAACTATTTCAGAAATGGAATGAGGAAAGAGTCAGGGGGGGGCAAATCAGGTGAGTGGGGCAGGCGCCAAACTACTTTAAAACAGCAATCATGGGAAGTAGCCAGTAGGTTAGGCCGCTGCTTGCTTCCATCTTTTATAACTGGCAGAGCCTCGGGTGCCACGGCGACATGAACACACTCAGGGGACGAGCCTATGTACGTCAGGCTCGCAACTTATCAATCCACCTTTCATTACCAGACCAAGCATTCATTCCACACCACCACCTGGGATGGAAGATCGTAGGTTTAGATGACTTAGCGACAAAGGCAGAACCCGTCGGCTCCTCAGGTTCACAATCTCTCCTTCTTATTTTGGAAATTCAAACAGCAAATATAAATATAAAGTCTGCAAAGATTCTGAGACGTGGAATCTGAGAGGAGTTGCGACGGCGACAGAGGGGCGGGGCTTAGGCATGATCAATCAGTCCTCCATCGTTCTCCTGTGGGGTATCAGCATATTACCCATGATCCTTCACTGCTACCTACATGCATGTGAACCATTGATGTTCAGCAGATAAACTGTTCCTCTTGGCAGCAATTAACACACACACACACACACGTGGCAATTACCTTATTAACCATTGAATTATGCAATGGAGGTCATTGTATTGGCGAGCAGCCATTGATCTTCAGCCCAGTCCTCGGTCACGGTGAGAGAACACACTAGCTACACTAACAACTCTGACTCAGTGCAGCTGATCACTGAAGAGTCTTTAGTAAAAGAGTCTTTACTAAAGCTTTGCATTATTTCTGAGATCTTTACTCAAGCAAAACTGACAGAAATCTCCTTTTCAGCTTCAGCGGCTGAGCCTTAGTGTGCTCAGCAGATTCCTCCATCAGCAGAAGCCCAATCTGATGTGCGGTCCCCAGCTGCGGACCCTGTGTGTTTAGTGTAAACGGAGCTGAACCCCTGATGTGTGGGCGTCAGATCCAGGTGTGAAGTCAATCAATAGTGGAAAAAGAGAAAATCAATACAGGCTAAACACCAAAGGTCCAAACTATAAAACACTGCTTTAACTTCATGATGGAGGAACTTCATCAATTATAGGATACAACACCACACACACCGCAACTCATACACACCCTAACTCACACACACCGCAACTCACACACACCCCAACTCATACACACCGCAACTCATACACACCTATCAAACCTCTCAGCTTTCATTTGATAGGACGAGGGTCTTATATTCTGAGGTTTGATCCTAAGACCCCCATCAGACTGGACCCCCACAGTGACGACACACTGACAGACACACACACACCCGCCCTCATGCTCCAGCCTGAGTGGAGGGGGGTCAGGCACCTCTCCGGAGCAGAAACCCTTCTTCAGCCATTTACCACTGACTTACACAGCGACCCGGCAGCTGTGACAGAGAAGCTATACATCAGGAAAAAAATGATTCTGCCTCTTATCCTTTTATCTCTCTTTAATCTGACAGTCAGAAAGCATCCGTTACTCCCAACCTGACAGCTCCTGGAGCCAGCGGAGGTTGCGGTGCCTCACCCCTCTTGCATCATCACAGGATCTCCCAATTCATCAGCATTTTTATGAAGCAACTTCAGCTTTGGCGTGCGGTGATGATTTCTGTCTGGACGGACTTCTTTGTGTTATAGTTCATGCTTATCTGCACTTAATGAGCTACAATTCTTGTGTGCCCTTCCCCAGAAAGGCTGGGAATAAAACTGCAGGGCCGGCATGAAGGTACCTGTCTAACACGCTGAGCATCGTCACAGGGAGAGGCTTTGATCTACCTCCCCGCCTCCTCCCCGCCTCCTCCCCGCCTCCTCCCTGCCTCCTCCATACCTCCTCCCTGCCTCCTCCATCCCTCCTCCCTGCCTCCTCCATCCCTCCTCCCTGCCTCCTCCATGCCGCCTCCTCTGTGTGTGACAGGCTGAGAGGGAACAAGCCACTGGAGTGTAAACCTTCATTGATTCATTTCCAATTCACACATTGTCCAAAGCCTGCAGAGATAATGGGAAAGAAGCCCATTCATGACCAAATGTCTCATTTAAGACTCCTTTAGTCCTACTGGGGCTGTGAGGCGCCGGGACGACATTCAGCTGCGAGGGTCTGAACGCTACAATCAATGATAATCGATGATTTCAGGCAAAATTGAATGAAATAAAAATCCTATAAATACACTCCTGCTCTAGATTATTTCATGTTGTTTGTGTTTAATCAAGTTCCCACATTTGGACATTTAGTTTACAGGTTTTTATGCTCTAAATGATTTCATCCAAGCGAATCATCGTGCAAATCAAAATTCTCAAATTTCTAATTGTTCTCCGATTAATGTAATCGAAGCTGGGGGACAAAGATGTACACCCCTCCTCCTCCTCCTCCTCCTCCTCCTGCTCGGATGTGCACAGGCATGCTGCTCCCCAACAGCCTACGGTGAGTCGACGGGCTTTGGCGCAAATCACCGGAGAGCCGCACAGTTGCGCAAATATGTCTCAGTCTGAATCGACACAGGCAGGGGTCTCGCTCCTGCTAGGGGAGGAGGTTTCATTTCTCCGTGGGCACGTTTGTCACTCAACTTCCAACCCTGGAAGCCTGGCGCGGTGATCTAAACGTGCTCTGCATCCCTAATTACGATTCCTCCAAGACATAAAGCGGGCAGGACGGCGAGGACGGGAGAGGGGAGCGGGGGAGGGAGGGAGGGAGAGAGGGAGGGTAGGAAAAGATCGAACCCCGGGGCGCCGAGAAACCGGCTGCTGCTTTAAAGAACCGAACCCGAATGTCAAACACGTCCCCCCGCTGCGCCCGAGCACAGCTCCGGATCACGGAGGAGGGAAGGCGGAGAGCGGGGAGCGCGATGGGGGAGGATGAGCCGCGTCCGACGCATCGCGCTCTCAAGTGTCCAAGAGGCGCCGCCGGTCCACCGTCCCGTGTCCCGTCCGCTCCACACACACACACACACACACACACACACACACACACACACACACACTCACACACGGGCAGAGGAGGAAACTTGGTTCATCTTTTACAGAATAAAAAGGCAAAAGACCCGCAGCGACCACCATCATTACCACCACTTTCTCTCTTTAAACGCCCCCACAAGCCCCCTTACCTCTGGGTCCGGAGAGAGAGAGGGAGGGAGAGTCCACGGTCCGGAGCGGAGCACCGGTCACCGGTACGAGCTGCACGAACTCTTACAGCAGCAGCAGCAGCAGCAGCAGCACACGGTGAGCAGCAGCGCTGTAGTAGTAGTCGAGGTAAGCCAGTGGAGGGGAGGAGGGCTAATGGCTCTTATACGCCAACCGAGGCGGCGAGTCCACCGGCCGAGACGCGCAGGAGGCGGGCAGGGGGGTCCGGATTCCCATGCACCGGCACTTTCTTATCAGCTGCCGAGGTTTTCCGCTGTGTGCGTGCGCAGGTTTCCATGCAGAGCGACCGGAGCGACCTGTGGGAGCCGTTCAGCCGGAGCGCCGCCGCTTCATCAGCAAACCCGCATGTGTAGTCGGGACGAAGCGCGCAGCACAGCCGAGCTCTTCCTCATTCTTCCCTTCCAGCGCCCCCCCTCCCCTCCGTGGGTCCGTGCGAGAGCGAGAGAGCGAGTGGGAGAGAGAGAGAGAAAGTGTGTGTGTGTGTGTGTGTGTGTGTGTGTGTGTGTGTGTGTGCGCGCGCGTATGTGTGTGTGTCTGTCAGAGAGAAAGTGTGTGTGTGTGTGTCAGCGGTTCTCTTCTCTTTCGTTTGTTCCCTCACACACCGACTGAGGATCAGCTCCGACTTGGCCCTCCTCTCTCTCTCTCTCCCTCTCTCTCTCTCTCTCTCCCTCTCTCTCTCTCAAATCGATATTTCATATACATACATAAATACAGAGTTCTGCCCCAAACCATATCAGTGATGGAGTATTTTGGAAAATGAATGAATAAAAATTTAATTTCGAGAATAAAATGTCAAAATGTTGAGAATAAAGTCGAAAAACACGAAATGTTGTGAGAACTTTGTCGTGATATATATGTTTAAAAGAAAGAACATGAAGGATGGGAATCTACCCCAGTGTTTCATTTTCCTTTAAATCAAAATCTGCTCTGCTTTAATCATCTCAGAGAGAGAGAGAGAGAGAGAGAGAGAGAGAGAGAGAGAGAGAGAGAGAGCAGGGGCGGAGGGAGAGAGAGCATGGGAGAGCAGGGGCGGAGGGAGAGAGAGCATGGGAGAGAGAGAGAGAGAGAGAGAGCATTGGAGAGAGAGGGAGAGAGAGAGACAGAGACAGAGAGACAGCAGGGTTGAGAGAGAGAGAGAGAGAGAGAGGGAGAAAGAGAGTGCAATGGAGAGAGAGGGGGGAGAGAGAGAGAGAGAGTAAGAGCATGGGAGACGGAGCAAGAGGGGGAGCGAGAGAGTGAGAGAGAGACAGAGGGTGAGCTCTATGGAGGCACCCTGGGGTGCAGCTCCTCTGAATTATGAATGAACAGACTGAGGCTTTTCCCTCCCTGAGCCCCCCTCTTGAATCAATCTTGCATAGTTTAGTTTAGTTTATCATTTAAATGTGAATTACATCGACATGATAGAAAAACTCAACATTGTAATGAGGTCGTTGCTCAGCAGCCTGAATGTCTTCAGTCAGCTCTCTCTCCTCTGAGCCGGGGGGATCTGGGCCTGCTGGAGTTTGGACTTCACCTGTTGTGATGAACCTCTTGGCCTTCAGATAAAAACAGCCTGGCTATACAAAGCTGAGGCTCTGGTCACGCCCACATGGCCTGGGTGTGCCACAGGGGTCAGTGTGAGGCCTCCTGCTGCTCTGTCTGCTGCTCTATCTGCTGCTCTATCTGCTCTCTATCTGACCTCTGGGCCCTCCAGATGGTCAAATACATGTAAAAATCATTTCCTGCTACACACAGTTCAATAATAGGAATAAGAACAGAGTCCGCAGACAGAATGGAGGAGGAGCCAGCGAGTCCATCGTAGGGATTGATCAGTGATTTGATATGGTCAACTGTGTGTGTGTGTGGAGTCAACTTTCCATCTGAAGAATCTGATGTACAGCTTCCTGTGAGTGGAGTTGGTCCAGTGCCCACTCATCCTGTGCAGCTCTGCTCCTCTTCTTCCTCTTCCTCCTCACAGAGTGAAGCAGCAGCAGCAGCAGCAGCAGCCTGGCTCTGCTGTGACATAACACAGTCTTGTCACATACTTACTTCTACCTGAGAGCAGCAGCAGCATATGTCGCCTATCTGCAAGCTGTGGGGGCTGAAGTCATCCTGCAGGAGTGATTTGGACTTAGAACAGGACGGACACAACAGGACACTGAGAGGTTTAAATGGTTTTGGATAAACGCGTCTGCGAGACCACAGAATGACTCAAATGACATGAGAACGTTTTTAATGGGTTAGCTTCCTGTTCTGAATGAATTCTGTGGGCAGAGGCTTGTGTGCACAGGAGAATGTGTATGTGTGTGTGTGTGTGTGTGTGTGTGTGTGTGTGTGTGTGTGTGTGTGTGTGCGTCACATCTCAGCAGGGATGCTCTTTGTTGGAGCGTTGCTGTGATTGCGATGATGGCAAACTGCTGCTCGGAAAATATACAATCATTTACATTTTTGCATCACCTAATTGTGGAGGCGTAAAATTAACTAAAGCCCCCCCACACACACACACACATACATACACACACACACACGCACACACACAGGCACACACACAGGCACACACACAGAGCTCTTTTGTGTGGTGGTGATGTGTTGGAGTTGTTTACATGTTTGGCCTCGGCGGCTCTCCTCTTCTTCTTTTCTTCTCTTCTTCTCTTCTCTGACTTTGTGGGTGATTGATGTTGGTGTTTAAAGGCATAAAGTTCCATTTCCATCTTGTTTTAATTCATTAATGCTGATAATTGGCTTGCGAGCTGTGACTGAATCATTGTGTGTCTTGTGTCTTGTGTGTTCTTATCACAGAACTGTGACGACCCAATTTGCATAATGGTGTTGATAAATCAGGTGCTAAACTGGCACAGACGCTGCAGTCAGAGTGTTTCTGCTGATGAGCCGGAGCCGCCTGAGGGTTTAGGGGAGGCACATCCTGTTTACTCTGAGCTCCACCTGCCAGTCGCTCCATTTTGTCCCCACAGAGCTTCGTCTTGGACGGCGGCTGACCTGCTGCTGCGTTCACACACTTCAACCTGCTTAGTCACAAATCAGCTGCTGACCCCATTTATTCTAAACCAGATCATCATCGTCATCATCATCAGCTCCACAGAGGCCCAGAAACATCTACAGTACGATGCAGCGTCACGTGACAGTTTACACAAACAAGTAGAGGAGTAGATGGGATATGGGAACGCTGGGAAGGGAATAAACTAAAAGTAACACCACAAAGGTTTCAATCAGAGGATGATGTCATCACACACAGCTTTAGCAAATCCTATTCCAAATATGAAGAAGAGAGGAGAGGAGGAGGAGGAGAAGCTGAGCAGGTTTTCCTTCTCAGAGTGACATCAGATGCGTGACAAGAACGGAGAGAGGATCAGAGGAGAAGGAAGGAGCGGAGAGAGCCAGAGATCAGCTGTGAGCAGAGACTCGCCCGCAGTCTGCCGCGTCCTCAACAGATGACACACATACACACACACACACACGTCCGGGCCACAAACCCCCTCGACTGCCTGTA
>NW_027466919.1:135000-137500 GCF_046128005.1 Genypterus blacodes
TGTGTCTGTCCTTGGCAGGCAGCACTGAGCCTCCCACCTCCTTTCACCTACACTTCTCTACGTCACAACTGCTGAGTTTTGTCGGCGCTCACACACACACACACACACACACAGAGGAGGATCTAAAACGGCTCGGAGGAGGAAACTGGAGCTGCGTCTGGAGGCAGCAGAGGGACTGGAACACACAACGCACAACAAAGAGCAGGCAGCAAGGAGCTCAGACTTGGTTTACAAGATTTCCATTCATGTTCCTGTAGTTTAACACCGTCTCACATACACACACACACACACACACACACACACTGAATCTGCAGTGTGTGTGGTTAAACAGTTAAACTCCACAGAGCGACGCCTCCTCTCACAGTTTACAGCCCATTCACACTGCTGCCTGATCGGCTCTACACTCAATGTCAAACTGAAGAGCGGCGGATACACAACTGTCCTCCATGAGCAACAATACACACAGAGAGAGGCGAGGGAGGCACGAACAAGAAACACTGCGCCTGTAAACTCCCGTAGCTGTGTGTTCATAGCTGTGTGTGTGTGTGTGTGTGTGTGTGTGTGTGTGTGTGTGTGTGTGTGTATGTGTGTGTGTGTGTGTGTGTGTGTGTTACTGTGTACAATATATCAGCTTTAATACCTGAGGGACAGAGCAGAGAGAGAGAGAATACCACACAGCGCCTGCAGCCATCTCTGCCCCCCCCGCCCCCCGCCCACCGTCTCCAACAATGAGGTCATGACCTTTCAGTGGGCGGGGTCAAGTCTTGTCGAACAACCCCAGGTCCCAGGAGACGATAAACTGATTTTCGGCGGCCCTCAGGGCGCCGGGCAGCAGTTTATCATCGCCTCCACCTTCAGCCAAGCATCAATGAAATGTGACATACAAACGTAGCCTGAAGTTATAATGAATAATGCAGAATCATCTCAGACATCACAGGGTTAAAGAACACAGAGCAGCCTGGGCTGAAGCAATGACTCCTATTGACCTGCCCTTGAGCAAAGCACCTCGCCCGCAGCAGCACAATGATCAGCAGAGCAGGACCAGAGGAGAGAATGAACCAGCAACCTTCACCAAAGAGACCAGATGATCAAATGTGACAGCTGCAGGTAAACGCACCACTTCTTCTTCTACTATCTGTCCTCGTGAAGCCATGACGCAACATCCTCTCAGCTACTCCACGTTATGGGGCGACATCACACGAGCTGCAGACTGATGGGAGAAGGAACTAGAAGTTACTATAGGATAGAGATCCATGACAACATACAGAGGGCTCAGGGTCAAAGGTCAGAGGTCAACATATTACATCACCTGAAAAGCTCCATCAGGCTCATCAGTCTGTGCTGAGGGTCCTGAGTACAGTCACTCTGATCCCACTTACTTAACTTCCCCACATCGACACTTTGTGGGAAAACAGAGAGAGAGAGGATCTAAAACTTTGTGGTTTTTAATGTTCAGGCGGTGATTAGCTGCATAATGAGCAGTTTGCTTCAGGCTCCACTCTGCCCTAACATGAGCCGAGCGAGGGGGAGGACGAGCGCAGACCCAGACTCCAACCTATGAGGCAGGGATGGATTCCACCGGCACAGCGCTCTGCCCGCAGCTTGTTAGCGCAGGATTCTGCTCTGCTGCTCCTGAGTCAGTATGTGAACGCAGCCTAATGTAAAGGAGGAGACCGCAGCCAAAAACTCTGCTGGGCTGCGACCCAACATCTTTGAGTTTCAGGTTCCCAAAGCAGAGAGGCGGAATTATTAGCAATTTGCTTTGGCTGCTGTTCTGCCAGCTACTTAACATGAGGAGAGCAAATCCCCTTTCATAAATAAAGGCTCAGCTAACTGCTGCTGTTGGCTCCGACCCCCTGAGCCTGCAGACTGGAGCAGCACTCTGCTCTCTAATGTGGCCCACAGCTGCACCGCCACAAAACCTCACAACGTATAGAGTTTCATCACATATGATGGTGCTGGAGGAGTGTGTGTGTGTGTGTGTATCCAGAGCTCTGGATGTCTGCAGAGTCTGAAGCTACAAACAGTCAGGGAAAACAAAACCATACAAACATCCGTAACCCTGAGAGACACAACAAGGCCTTCTCCTTCTTCTTCATGCTCTTCCTCACCTCTGCTCTCTGGATGATGAAACAGAGACGCAGTGTGAAACGGCGAGCGAGTCGGGGCTCGCTGGTTGAACCGTCTGTCTCGGGTCAGTGAGCAGAAGGTGAATTGGTTTTTGGTTTTAATTGAATTCCGCAGAAAGATGGGCGGGAGAGAGGAAGTCCAAATGTTCAAGGCTCAGGTGAGAAATGAAAGAGGGAATCAAAATGCTAATGAGCTGCGAGTTTGAAGCCGCAGCTCCTCAGAGTAAAAGCAAAGTAATCACAGAGTGTTTGTTTTTAATCGCCCAATTTCCACACAGAGCTTTCTCTTATTGAGTCGAACTAAATTATGAATATTATTGAATCAGAGGAAGCACGACACTAGAGCAAGTGAAGAGCGGCTCACCCTCCTC
>NW_027466919.1:145000-157500 GCF_046128005.1 Genypterus blacodes
ACAGACACACACCAGCACACACAGATGAACAGTGAGCATGCAAGACCGCGATAAACACACTCACACACACACACACAAACACACACACACATAAAAGCTAAAGTACATAAACAAATGCAGCGAGATGCACATGAATGCACACAGATGCACAGAGTTTAAATACACAACACAGGCACAGAGGACACACACACATATGTAAACAACCAGGTTTACACACAGAAACGTGTGTGGGATGAAACACACACACAGGACAGCTGATGAGCTGTGTGTGTCTGGGACGTGATGTTCCTCTCTCCTGCAGACTTCACCTGTTAGAGACAGATCGGCTCTGAGCTCCTTCATCCATCATCTTCATCTTCATCTTCATCCTCTCGTTTCTCCGTCTCCCATGGGATTGAAGAGCCAAGCAAGCGATCACACAAACGGACACACGCACACACGCACACACACACAGGGCCCATTGCTTTCTCTCTCTCTCTCTCTCTCTCTCTCTCTCTCTCTCTCTCTCTCTCTCTCTCTCTCTCTCTCTCTCTCTCTCTGTCTCTCAACTCAGCTGGCATGTTGTGACGTTCCTTTGACACATGCACACACACACACACACCCACACACACACACACACACACACACACACACACACACACACACACCCACACACACCCACACGCACACAGGTGGCAGAGGCAGCATGGATTTCAGCTCAACTCCATTGGGTCTTGAGGTTATAGTTTGACCGAAAGAAAACCGTCCTCCACCTCAGAGTGAGTGCTGTTTTCATCTTCCTTTGTATTTTATCACACACACACACACACACACACACACACACACACACACACACACACACACACACACACACACAATACACAGACACACACACACACACACACACACACACACACACACACACAGACAGACACACACACACACACACACACACACACATACACACACACACACACTCTCTCTCTCTCTCTCTCTCTCCATTACAGCGTTTCCTCGGCTTGATTAGCCTTTTTAATCTTCCCAGGATTAAACAGTTAATTTGCCGGGCAGAGTAATCCATGTCTCTGCTGCTGTCAATCAATTATGAGGAGAGAAACTGGGCAGCAGGTGATTTAGTGTGAAGTTATGAAGATGGAAGTCATTACTCTTAAAGGTGTTAACGTCCTCACACACACACACACACACACACACACACACACACACACACACACACACACACACACACACACAAGGGAGCGACAGATGACCTCTGGTTCATTCAGTCATCCTCCTTCTCTCTCCTCCTTCATTTTCTCTCTGTTGTCATTATGTAACTTATGTAAATGAAGTTCTGCTGTGAAATGTATAAAACATTCCTGCTCCTACAGAGACCGTCTCCAATGCCAACCACTCACTCTGAAAATAAAATAAAACAATGAATGTTGACACAAAAGTGTTTAAGCCAACAAACTGACCGAGGAGATGAGATCAGATGAAATATGTTTAATAGAATTATACGTTTAAATTCTGACTTTTGGAACACAGCTGAGCACAGAACACAACAGCCTTTCATTAGCATGTTTACTCAGAGCAGCTGATTGATGCATGGTTGATTGATAAGTTCTCAGCCTTGCATTGGAAGATCAAAGTCTCAAGTCCAGATTTCCTCCTTTAACCTTCAAACTTTACTGTGTGAGAGGCTCAGAAATTATCAATCAACCTTGGCACTTAGTTCCTGGTGTGGAAATCCATTTAGGTTGAGTGTGAGATTTGCTCTTTATTGTGTCGATGGCATTGAACTCAGAAAACAGCAGAATAACAGATTCAGTTAGCATGAGTTTCCACGGTAACGTCTGGCTCAGTGTGAGGCGCGCAACGTCTGAAAGTGACGGAGGGCGAAGAAAAAACAAAGCCGTAATTGGAGAAGAAGACGGGAGGCCGAGAACGTTTGGAGGTGGAATTTCATTCTGACTCACAGAGAAGAAAGGAGCGGCGGTGAGTTTGACAGGCGGCATTGTGACGTGTAAAGTTCTCAACCATAGGCCAAAACCTTATTATCATCTAAAATAAGAGCTGAAGGGAGCTATACTGCTTTACAGTTGATCATGTATTTCATTATTTATTTGTATATAACACTCAGCTGATGCGACTGAATAGCTGCTCAGCTCCCATGATGCACTTTGCCACATTTTGCCAAGATTTGTTGCCTTTCCTGCATCAAAACATGGATGGCCGATGTCTGATTGACCTAAAGGAGAGGAGAGACAGGTAGCAGCCCAACTCCTGAGGAGGCTGCAACAGAGAAATCCCTTCCCTTCAATCAGAGGCACTGAGGAAGACAGATGGCGAGTGGGCAGACAGGCGAGAAGAAGACGTTTGGCAGGTAGACTGTGAATGAGGCTGCCAGGCGGGCCGAGCCCGAGCCAGGCGGGCCGAGTCGGAGCCAGTCAGGCCGAGCCGGAGCCAGTCAGGTCTGCAGAGAGATGGACTGTTTGTGCAGCGTCCAGGCTGACCCAAAGAAGAAAGACTGAACTTTATCAGGCTTCTGTTGGAGAGTTACAGTACGTCTGACATCCAGCATTTATGGGGTTAATATGTTCATGTACTCAGCCAGAGTCTGTAAAAGAGACACGGACTACTTAGTAGAAGAAGACCACAGATGTGAGAAGGTGTTGGCCTCATTATAGAGTAACACAGTTCTGTTAGTGAATCCATGAAATACGTTGAGCTTTTATTGTGAAGTTTAGAACTTCTTTCCTGTAGTTGATTAAACAGCATCATGGCTCCACAGTGGTCCAATACAAAAATATCTCCAAAATGCTACAACTTACAAGAAAAGCTTCCATGTGTTCACATCAGACTCTGCACAGGAGTCGCAGTAAACCGTGAAACAGGAAGTGCGGTGTCATCCAGTGAGGAACCGTGAACACGCTGAGTGGTTGCCACGCGGGTTGGAGGCGCCGCGTTGCTCTGGCTTTGCTCTCTGTGATGCGTGGCAACCACTTAGAGCGTTACAAGCCGCAGCACTAATTACCCAATAACACCTGTTAATTTAAGCGCCGTCATTATGGCGGCGGCGAGGCGGCGAGCGGCGAGGCGGCTGCTCCACACAGCGGGAGTCAAACAGGCTACTGTCAGAAAGACGCCGCCTCGCAAACCAGCGCTGCACAACTCAGGCCTCTTCAGAGACGACAGAATACTGCAGGAACCATGACATCACCCGTCTGGCCATCATACAGACCAGGACGAGTCAGACTGACATGAAAGTTCAGGGGCGAGCAGATTAAAGCCACAAACACAGACTTCTGCCTCTCACCACATGAATACACTACAGCCTGAGATCAATCACACACACGCCTGTCTGTCTGTCTGTCTGTGTGTGTGCGTGTGTGTGTGTGTGTGTGTTTCTGCTTATGTCTTGATCCTGCAGGTATCTTATGTAACAGCGTCACAGGGAGGACAAATATCTGCCTGTGTGTGTGTGTGTGTGTGTGTGTGTGTACAGCATTAAGCAGCACTAAGAGTTCCTCCTTCTGTGTTCTCACTAATGAATACAAGAGCGCTGTGTGTGTGTGTAATCATACAGAAAATAATTAGTCAGATGGCCTCATTTGCTTTGCTTTGCGTGTGTCTGTGTGTGTGTGTGTGTGTGTGTGTGTGTGTGTGTGTGTGTGTGTGTGTGTGTGTGTTCCATGTCAGTCACATGTTGTGTGTGATGTGGTGAGGGGCCTGAGAATGGAAATCCGGACAGGAAGTCGTTGGTAGATAACAGCAGTGAGGGATTCAAACTCGCGTCCTTGTTCGGTGGGAAGTGAAGCTAATCCTCTGAACCACATCGCTGCCTCACAAGGTCAAACTTGTGTTTTTCCCATCTGGGATTGTGGGGGAAATGAATGAGTACAGCTCAGTAATACAACAGAGTGCGAAGGAATAATGCAATTAAATGAAAGCAGTGGTGTGTGAAAGATTATTCAGTGGCTTTGGTTTGAGGAGAAACTGCAGAGACGTTACAGAAGACAAATTGCTGCTGTGTAATAAGCTGCGTTCCTTCATTTTTATTCTATTTATTTTTAATGATGGCTCTGCTTTACAGGCCGGCCGGAGAATCAAGGCAGGAAGTAAGAGAGGATCAGCGGCGTGCGTCAGGTGGGAACCTCTGCCACTGATGGATGTTTGGTGGCTTTGTAAGTTTGAGGCTTATTGACAAATCCACTCTGTGCCGTTTCTCACTGCATGTCTGTCTCAGCTGGGACAAGCAGGCTCATCTGTAGCATGACAGGACAGACAGGTCTGATGCTGCTGTGCTGAGGAGCTGAAGTTACATTTGTTTGCCTTCACATTTGTGTTGCTGCTGCTAGTTTTGGACTTCTCCCCACCAAATCCTTTTAAGGGACCAATACCATCTGTAAATCCATCCGTCCTGGATTAGAGGAGAAGAAGCAGCATGCTAAGCAACTTATCCCGTCCCACTAGGATCCATTTTCTGCTTCCTTTGGGCTCCATTTTCAAACACACATCCCACCGCCGCTGGGCTGATGACAGTCGGCTCCACCTGACGACTGCTCCTCCCTCAGGACCGTTTATAATTGTCTTGATGACATCAAAGGTTGGACAGGAAAACAGCTTCCTCCAATTAAATGAGGACAGAATGGAGATAATTATTTTTACTCCCCCAGGTTCCATTAAAATAAGAAAAAAGAAGCTGCCGCCTTAAGAATCCTGCTGTCCTCTTCTATTCCTCAATTCAGAGAAACACAAGGAAGAAAATAAGGTAAGGAGACAGAAACGCTGCGGTAGCAAAGGTAAACACAGAGATCTGCCACAGTGGTGATGTCATCATGCAGCTGATCCATCTGTTCCTCTCATGCATGTGTTTGAATGGGAAGCACAGTATCAAGTTCAACCAAGGCCTCAGAAACGACCATAAAGACGATGAAGATCAACATCTCTCTAACAAACTGGACCACTGAGAGGAACGTTGATCTGGACCTGAACTGGTACCTCAGCCATGATAAGAGAAAGATAAGCTCTCACCTTGGGATGCAGGTGGGAACCCGGGACTTATTGGGATTGTGGGATATTGACAGGTGACAACAAAGGTGACAGGTCAGCAGATAACCTTTGACCCAGCAAATCCAACAGGGAGAGACAATATAACGTCTGTCCTCATCCAATAAAGACAGACATCCCAAGGTTAAAGCCTCAGGTCCCAGAGGGCAAACAGAGGGGACAGAAGCTGCTCTACCTCAGAACGCAGCCTGGAGAAATGACCTCATCCGAGTAAAAACACAATAAAACAATAAAACAATGCTTACATGCAGAGTTCATGTTCTTAATATTGCTAGAATGCTACATATGACACAGATGTGCATGTTCGTCATTTCCTTTCAGGGTTTGTTTTGAAACGTTACACTTACTACAGCACCACAGTGCACACTGAGTGAACCAGGCTGTATTTGTGGGTAAGAGGAGGTTTGATACGTTGGTAAAGACTTTATGAAGCTACTCAAGGTACAAATCCAAACCTTTCTCTGAATTTGAATGATTTATTTACCGTATTTGTCTTTACCCTTAAGTTCAAGGCTCCTTTGCTTTGATTGGCCCACAGACACTCGACTGTATTATTTGTATGCTCGGGCCCAATGTGACATTCGGTGTGTACCCATAGACCTCACACTCTTCAGTCTGATCCTGACCTTTGTGACTCACATGGACCTTAATTATCTGAAGTTTGGACAAAGTGCTGAAATGCAAAGTACGTCATCATGAGCGACCGTTAGTTGTAATCATCACACAGCCTCCCATAGGTGGTTTGGATGGGCTTCTTCTGCGTGGGCCGACTCTGTGTGTGTGTGCCTGTAATTATCTTATCTGTGGCATGTGGGTAGATGGCAGCGGCACCCTGGGAACAACTTACCTGACTTCAAGTATCACTAACAGCCATGTTCAGTGTGTGACCTGCCTCCTCTGTGCCTGGAGAGCCAATCACAACTTCTGAGAATTGTTCTGCCCCGAAAAACGCAGGGGTCAAATTACAAAGAACAAGGAAGAGGAATGTTCACCAGAGCATCTTGATTGGATGAGGGGACTGGTGACCTTGGCAACCGCTCATTATCAGGAGCTCCCAAGTGGGAAGGAGGAGGGTAACCTCCCTGAAGGGAGGAAGAGGGAGGTTTCTAAAGCCAGAGCCAGGGTTTCTCCAGCATTTCTGGAATCTCCCACCTTCCATCCTAACATTCCCATCCCTCCGGCTGTCACGGTAACAGTTACCATGGTGCTGAGAGGGCAGGATCACCGCATCGTCTCTATTTCTCCCTCCTGAATTGGCTTCTTTAGCAAAAATGTTGAGATGTTTACAAGACAACGTCTGAAGAGTCGTTTTCAAGACGTGAATGTGACGTTGACTCATTTACTGAAGTAGAAAATGTGGTTCGGATGTTTGCCAGCAGTCATTTCTTTACAGCTGGAGTGGTATTATGTAAGCGTGTGTTTGGAAGCAGCACAGACAGTAGTGATTACGTATTTAGGAGACAAATGCATGAGTGTGTGTGTGTGTGTGATGTTTGGATCAATACAAAGCATTTAGCTGGATTCAGTTGTGTCTCTGTGTGTAAGCATGACATCAAAGCACAGATGTTTGAGTCAAAGAGCATATATGGCATAAAGTATTCAATCTGTCTGAGTGTGTATTGCATGCGTCTGTCCATAACTAAGCAGTTTGTGTGTGTGTGTGTGTGCATTAAAACCTAATGAGCACATCACAGTGTTTGCTGCATGTGTGTGTGTGTGTGTGTGTGTGTGTGTGTGTGTGTGTGTGTGTGTGCGTGTGTGTGTGTGTGTGTGCAGGGAATCAGAGGAAGCTTCAAACAGAATGCAGGATGCAGCCGCCTGTGCAGGTCGACAGGAACACATGCAGACATCTGTGATCAGCTGCTCACAGTCTTTTCATCTGGACGGATTTATTTTTCTCTTAACTGAGAGCTTGTTAGTGTTTAAGCTGCTCAGGTTAAACACCCAGTCAGTCCTCAGGCTGCTCACACACACACACACACACACACACACACACACACACACACACACACACACACACACACACACACACACACACACACAAAGTCAGATTGTGCTCCGTTCAATGACTGGCCCATAATGATCTGAAGGAGCAGAGTGTTTGCATAAATCAGGGCCAGGACGTCCCGGTCTTCTGGAGACAGCGTCCACTTTGGTTACTTTACTGTGGTGTCCAAACAGCGAAGGGATTAGGATCATTAATTTGTTTCATATGTTTGTGTAGCCATGTTGAGTGTATGTATACAAGTTTTCAAAATTTTCATTTGCTAATAACCGCCGCAGATGTTTGGCCCTGGATGAAATGATGTCACTGTCTCAGGATAAATACTGTGATTCATTCTGTCTCTAAACTTCTCTAAACTATCCTGGACTACAAAGCAGAGCAGAGCAGAGCTGAGCAGAGCAAAGCAGAGCAGAGCGGAGCAGAGCGGAGCAGAGCAGAGCAGAGCAGAGCAGAGCAGAGCAGAGCAGGAATTTCAATGTTTAGAAATTCACAGTTGGAGGCAGAGGCTTGATTCTAAACTAATCTGTGCTCAGCCGACCTGTGAAGAGGAAACGATGTCACAGCGACACAGCGACTCCGCAGAGAGAAACGTGGAGCAGCAGAGCTTCCCTCAGTGGGATGTTGCTTATGAAAAAAACATTTCTAGAAAAAAAGGCGTTTGGCAATCAGGACCAAAGCTTTCCACGGGGAGCTCACAACCATGTAAACACAATCCACACACTCCTCTGTAATCCTCCATCTGCACTGAAGCCTGTATGGTGGAGGCCCAGCCCCACGTCCTCGCCTCAGCACAGAGTGTGTGTCTGCACCAGACTGAGAAACGGAGGGAGAGAAAGGTGAAGTGATTATCTGAGGTGAGCCCAGATCTCTCACCCTGCTGCAGTGCGTCGGTGGTGTGAGGATTCAGAGATCAGAGCGCTGGATATTTTCCCTGTGAGCCAGGGTGTGGAGCTTATCTGAGGACAAATGAAATGTCTCACCCTGAAACCTGCTTCTTAAGGACGCGGGTAGAGCAGAGGGTAAAGATGGAGGCCAGAGAGGAAGGGTGGAGTAAACAAGCACCCCTGCAGTCACACTGATGTGGAGTCTCTAACAAATGTCATCTTTGCATTGTTCATAATGTAAATGTAGCTGTGAGACTGGGGACTGAAGGAACCCAGAGGAAGGAGAAGAAAGAACCTGTAAGAAGGTAAAGATGATGAGTGACAGGTGACATGTGAGCTCTGACGCATCACGTCTTCATATCACACAACGGAAACCATCCAGCTTAGGTCCAATCAGCTGACTCATGACACTGAGACATGAAGGTGGATCCTCAGGCAGCCTCTCCTCCTCTGACGCCTCACCATCAGGACCACCAGGTGTTTCCTGACTGATGAAGATCCACTTTCACACAGGTGACCTTCATCCATCAGAGGGCCGATCGATGAGGTCGTCCATCCAAGCGTACTATGCGCTCCCTGTATGTGTGTCACCGTGGAAACACATTAATCAGTCAGCAGACATATATATTGACAGAAATGTGAAAAGCACAGAAGGAGCGGCTGGTTGACCAATAGGAGAGAAGGAAACCATGGATGACAAAGAAATGAATAACTATGGAGGGATGAGCGAGGGGAAGCAGCGATGGGACAGCAGGACGGATCGACTGATGTTAGCGCTGATGATCCAAGCTAAACACACACACACACAGACACACACACACACCACAGCAGATAGATGTTGCGGCCTGTAGCAGTCTGTCGAAGAGAGACGAGGCTGCAGGGAGGAAAGAGATAGATGGAATAGCAACACAAACACACACACGCACACACACACACACACACACACACACAGAGCTTCCATTCACAAACTAGCAGTCAACACACACCTGTCTTTACAGTAAACAAACTACAGCGAATGCTCCCCTTGCTAACAAGCAGATTCAGTCTTTACCATGATGAGGTCGTCTGCATAGAGGAAGAGCAGAACATCAGGAGGCTAAAGTGTTGTTTACTCTCTCTCTCTCTCTCTCTCTCTCTCCCACCCTCTCTCTATCTCTGCCTGGTGTGTTGGATCTGCGTTGTCGAGGAGACGGGTCAGTGACGTAAAGCTCTCTCTCTCCCTCCCCTCCCTCCTCTTCCTCCTCAGCAGGTGAAGCAGACAGCCTGAGGGTCTGAACGTTGCTGCATGACTGACAGTTTCAGGCTGCAAGTGAAGGGAATTATCTTTAATTTATTCATCAAAGCTGATTAGTGAGAAAACAAAGGTGAGAGAGAGACGATGACAACATTAACCGTGACAATAAACAATACATTAGTATAACATGCATGTGCTCATCCTGTTGACAATAGATTAGGCCAAATGTCAGGTGTGTGTGTGTGTCTGTAAACACAGTATCTATTTTTTGGAAAGCGTGTCTTGGTAACAATGTGGAGAACACAGCCCCGATGAACGACCCGAGCCTGACCCCAGCAGGAGCGCCAGGCTCGGAGACCCCAGCCCAGACCACAGAGGCTCCAACACCGCCCAGAATCCCTTGCACCAGCCGAGCCCCACCTTCACCCCAACAGCACCACACAAGCCCAGGACACCCAGACAACGACGGCCACTGCAAAGATAGGGCAACCCTCACCCCTCCGGCCCCCTCAGCAGGTCATACAGGAAACCAACCAACCAACCAACCAACCAACCAGGCAAAAAAGACTGGAGGGCTCAGAAAATAACAGAATTCTGAATTGTCAGGAGGAATCAGACCCAAAATCGTTTAATTATCACACAGATTGAACCTTGTTTAACTCATGTTGCTGTGTTCTCTCATCCATGTTCCCCTTAAAATCTCCCTCTCCCTCTCCCTCTCCCTCTCTCTCTCTTTCTCTCTCTCTCTCTCTCTCTCTCTCTAACATGGTGAGGTTCTCTAATCTCCTCTGCCAGTGATTTGCTTAAGGGGATAAACGATGACGCTGATGTATAAATAAATGTGTTTTGCTTCTTCTTGTCATCAGAATTATCTGCCGCAGTCCTGATTCAGCCCACACAGACGTTTCGTGAAAGGTTTTCCATTCGCAGCTGTAAACACTGCGTATCTGTTGGCGATTGTTCTGTCGTACGAGAAGAGAAACACTTTCCATTTTTGGTTGGGTTTGGTATCAGCACATGAGGAACTGTTTAGAGAAAGAAGTGATATCTGTCACTGAGCCTCCACAAATAAACAAACACAAAGAAAACACTGCAGTGCTCAGTCAAGCTGCTGCGTTCTCTCATCTACTGTGTAAATGTGCACAGCTTGGTCTGAAGGTGGCGCTGTGCTGTATGATAATGGGTTCATCCTCTGGGGAGCCACAACTACACTCATCCCAGCTTCATCGAAGGTATTGCTGGAAGAACTATTGGACACACGTGGAAACAACAGGTCAATCGTTCCTAGAAACCATTAGCATTACACAACAAGAGCTAAGGTAGCTTTAGCCAGCCAGCGCAGTGCCCAAACCAGTGTGTATGACCTGTGATGTCAGATGGAAAAGGTCTATCCAACATTTAAAGTCCTAGGTAAGACGTGGCATTAATGTGTAGAGGAAGTGCAGACGTCTCTTCTGCCTTTTTGAAGCCGCTCTTACATCATCTTCAAAAGTTTGCCTGAGGTGCAGAATTAGCAGCGTTTGCATTTTGGAAGTGAGTTAATCGGCTTTGTTGTGCCAGCAGAAATCAGTCAGTCTGAGAAGAAGAAGTGATACTGCTGATTAGGGGTGCAGGTGATGGAATGACCCCACGCTGTCATTCATCAGTGCACTCACCTTAATAAGCCCTGGCAAAAACGCTCACAGGCCGGGAGGAAGAGTCGGGGACTCCAGGCTGCAGCTGCCGAATGAAAAGTAGCTGAAGCCTCTGGGGTTAATTACAGACAACACTCTGACCCTGCAGCTTTTTGGTGATGTCAAGCCTGAAACTCAAGCTTTAAACAGTTCAAATGTCAGCTATGGATGAGCTGGCCTGAGGGAAGCATGGATGAGTTAAAAGCAAGTGGTCCTTAAATGGACCCTTGAGGAACACAACATGTGTGTCTAAATTCATCTCCATACATACAGAGGTTGTTTATAATGATTCCATACTCTCAGTCTTGAGTCCTTAAAGCTCCACACACTGAATAAACAAGAAATAAACCAAATAATGTAAAGTTTCAACTAAAGAAAATCACAACTACAGTTTCCCATATCTGAACGACCTTGAAAGGAGCGGAGCAGTGGAGCAACGCGATAAGAGAAAGAGAGGAAACGTTCCGTCTCCTCTGGCTGCTGTAGCTGAAGCCTTTTGGTTTGTGGTGACAGCTGGCCTCGTAAACGCCCACAGAGAAATGCCAAGACACATCAACAGCAAGCAAGCAGCACAAAGGACACGCCGGGTTAAAACTGCAAAACACAACAGCATTCCTCTATCTGTTATTTCAGCAGGCAGGTCAGCTAGAGACACACACACACACACACACACACACAGTTCACAGAAAACCGTTCCGATTCATGCATGTAATGTAGCGAGCACAGATCAGTAATGTGCTGATTAAAATTTCAATTAATGATTCGTGGAACAATGCTGCTCATGCGTGGAGACAAAGTGGACTCTGTGTGACCGCCCTCTGTTGGACAAGGATGTAACTGCAGCTCAGCACATGTCCTAAGACTTCCCTCCGAAAGGTTTAAAAATCTGTAGAAATTTAATGAAACTAATCACTCGATTTTTGATAATGACATGGTTCAAATTTTCATTTCTTTTCCTTTCATCTTGAGAAGAAAATTCTTCTTTTTGGAACTATACACCAAAAACAATTGCCTGATCTTTTTAAACAAAAGGCAGAAATATGGCGGCTGTCCTGAGCATTTAGTTTCACACTCAGCTGTCGTCTCGTGACCTCTGCGGCCTCCCGCTCGCCCCTCCGCCCGCCCCCCCTCCTTCTTTCCACCACCCTAAACATTACATTCATCTCTCTCAGCGATCTTCATGCTGGCAAACCAAACTCAAATCTGCTGCCTGACAGATTTCCGTAACGCGAGAAGCTTCTCTCCTCTCCTGCTGCTGCTGCTGCTTCTATTTCCCACCATCTCCAATTCCGTTGGATACTGTAACCAGGCAACGTTGCCAATGGTAACCAAGTGTTGTTTGAATGGGTTTCATGATGTCTAGCCTGCAGGGTTTTTGCTCTCTCTCTCTATTGAACACAAATATGAAATTCATAATATTGGATTGGTGATCTTTCACTCGATGGCCAGGGGCAAAGGTTCCAGTCCCCCATGGAAAAACATAAACAATCACCATCAAGTGAAAGACAGAGACTGATGCTTCTCTAAAGTCTTTTGAGCAGAGGACCTGCAGCCCCTCATTAGCCGTGTTCATGGTTAGGATCTGTGTTTTCGCTAGGCTGGAGCAGAAGTCGCCTTTCGTAGGGAGTTGGTTGCCTCGGTCGCTCTCTCGCTTT
>NW_027466919.1:162500-170000 GCF_046128005.1 Genypterus blacodes
CAGCAATATGAAAGCTCCATTAGTCAAAGCCCACGCATCCCCCTGCAGGTGAAACAGAGCGCCATTAGCAACCTGCGGCTCAGATGGCTCTCACACACACACACACACACACACACGCACACGTCAAACTTTAAACCATCATACGAGCGTGTGTGTGAGACTCTGTCACTTCAAACTCTCTATAGTCTGACCGCAGTCCAAGGCAGACAGAGTTGGAGGAAGGTGATGAAGACTTTTTTTCCTCCTCTGCAGTGTTGTTGTTGTTTACTTTCTTCTCCTCCTGTTCCCACATTTCCATCCCAGTCTTTTCTCTTCTTCTCTTGTCTTCGTCTCTCAGCCTTCGTCTCCCTCTGCTGTCGCTGCTCATAGACTCTTCCTCGCACTATTTTTTGTCCTCCTCGCTTCTCTTCCGCCCTCTTTCCTTCTTCCTCCATCTCTCTCTCTCTCTCTCTCTCTGGTTGATCAGTAGACATTGGTTAAGTGTTTGGTGTCAGTAACAGATGAACACACAAAGGGGGAACAGCACACAGAGGCATTGATCGGACTGGAGTCTGATCTGCTCACCTCAGCATTACAACGAGTGTGTGTGTGTGTGTGTGTGTGTGTGTGTGTGTGTGTGTGTGTGTGTGTGTGTGTGTGTGTGTGTGTGTGTGTGTGTGTGTGAGTGAGTGTTATTGTCAGTTATTGAACACTGTCATTGCACAATTGACAGAATCTTCTAACACGTAGTTGTAATTTGTCTCTGTTACTTCAGATTATCACCACACTAGAAGCTTTCCTGTCAGGATTCTTCCCTTCAGTCCCTCTTCCTTCCCTTTCTCCCTCTTTAGGTTCCATCATTGTAAACATGCTTTACCTGCAGCTTCATCAAGTCCATGGAGATTTAGAATGAAACTCAGATTGAGACATGAGCTCAGTCACATGTAGGTAAATAGAGAGATTACACAATTAATTTAAGTTCCCTTAATTAAATAAATTGGCATTAGATACAGAAGATACTTCAAACAAACCCCACCACAGAACTCCGCTGCTCCAGACTTCCTCCTGCTAACAGAAGCTGATTCATTCCCGGTGCTCACACAACTTAAGTACTTTGCTTTGTCTTTGCTTGGTGAAAAAAGCACACAGTCACAAATCACAGAGGACGGGAGCATTATGCTGCACAGGAAGTTACAGCAGCTGGAATCACATTTGTGAAATGAAGCGGACTTGTCCAAAGGAGAGTGCCTGTAGGTGTGATAAGGCCTCTTTATGGAGGAGGTGCAGCCGCTCAGCCTCCTCCACTCACACATACCGGAGGGGAGGGGAGGGGAGATTCATTGTTGGGAAACAATCCATGGGAAAAAGGTAGAGGAAGGAAAAGCTGCAAAGGAGAGGAGCTGAGGGGGAGAAACACACGCACACACACAGAGAGAGAGAGAGAGAGAGAGAGAGAGAGAGAGAGAGAGAGAGAGAGAGCAAACACACAACACTTTAATGATATGAGAAGAGATAGCAGGGTTTGTGAGTATATTAAAGCACCGCAGCTCTGCAGAGGCACAATGGAGGAAAATGAGGGAGATAAGGAGGGAGGGATTGTTCTGCTGAGAGGAAATGTGGAGGAAAGATTCTGATGAGAAGACGGGGAGAGAGGAGGAGGGCAGAGGAGAGGAGAGGAGGAGAGGAGGAAGGAGAGGAGAGGAAAGCTTTTGTGAAATGAAGCTCATCTGCCTCCAGCTCTGCGTCACCTTGTCTCTCTAAACTCTTTCTACTTCCTGTTTCTCCCTCTACGTGTTCACACACTCTAACACTCTAACACTCTAACACGTCGCTCTAATCAAAGCGGGGCTGATTCTCGTAAACACTGTGTAAACACCACGAGAGCCAAATCAGCAGAACCTGAGCTCCGCCAGCCAACACACCGATGATGTCACTGTGACGCCATCGATCCTCAGCGAGCGTAACAATGACGCCACACGCTGCAATCACAGGCTCAGGTTCAAATCAAATCTGAATGATCACAAAATAGAGAATATTAATGTGACAGAAGGTTTAGAGTGGAAAACAACAAACCGCTACAAAAATAGTTTCACCATGAATACAGAGAGGTGAGAGAGTTCACATCACGACTCTCACTGCAGGCAAGGTCATTAGATAGGTCAGGTGTGTGTGTGTGTGTGTGTGTGTGTGTGTGTGTGTGTGTGTGTGTGTGTGTGTGTGTGTGTGTGTGTGTGTGTGTGTGTGTGTGTGTGTGTGTGTGTGTGTGTGTGTGTGTGTGTGTGTGTGTGTGTGTGTTTCCACTCTTCAGCACTGTCTCATGTTATCTGTGATGACTCAGCCACACACACACACACACACACACACACACACACACACACACACACAACCCTTTCTCCCTCTGCTCCTCTCTCCAGCTTTCCTTCCTCTCCTCTTCTGTGTGTCGTGTTCATGCAGACCTGTAGTGCTGTCTGACCAAAGCTGCTGTCCTAACTACCAAAGCAGACAGGTTAAGTGATCAATCATCTCCTCTTTACGTTAAAAAGATGATATTGTTGTCAAAGTGAGGCAGGTATGAGGAGAAACAGAAACAGGAGCTTCTGCTGCTCAGACTCAGCAGCTGCAGGAGGCTGAGGACACGGTGACACCTTCCTGTCACTCAGGTGGATTTAAAGTTCCATCTCCTTAAACAATCATCACAGGTCGAAGTCACGACCTCACTTTGATCCATCCAAGTCCAGATGAAGAAGAACAGTAGAATGGACTTTTGATTGCTTTGACATGTTTGACTCTGATGTCACCGTCACCTGGAGATCTTCTGAGTGAGACGCAGCAGACGGCTTTTGTGACCTTGAGCTTGATTACTTTCACATCCGGAGCTCCACCTGCAGGCTCTAACGACTCCATCAAATCCTCCGTCAAAGGGAGTGAAGTGTGAGTCTGATGGTGTAAGTCATAAGGCCAAGATGTTGTTTTGATGCTTTGCCAGATTGATGAGGATCGGCTCCCTGCGGCGAGATCAACCGCCTGTGTCATGAAGAACAGCTCGGGACGTTTGGCTCCTTCCCACTGGAGCTGCAGCTCACTGTGCTTCCAGGAGATAAGACTGAAGGTCACACCTCGAGAACCTTATCAGGAATTTAAACTCTCGTGTTTTGGAAACATTTGAACACTGGAGCACCAGTTTTGCGGGGACTGCTGCAGTAAGCTGAGACTTAAGAAATCGGAGAGTGTTGACAGTCCAAACAAACACACACACACACACACACACACACATTAACCCCCGAGAGCTAGGGGCTGCAGTCTGATTCCTCTGCCCTACACATCATGTTCAAATTATAAACTGGGCTGTGAATGGAAGATGGATTGAAAAGGAGCCACGATCCAACAATCCAGCAGCGCCACTGAGCAGTGAAGACACAAGACAAGCAAGCATGAAATTCGTTGAAGAACCTTTTAGTGTTGAGCTTCAAGCATTCTGTCTTCACACACACACACACACACACACACACACACACACACACACACAGATTTGTTACTCTCCATGCTCATGACCACAAAGGTCTTGGTTTCCTGGAGGCGACCTGCTGGCTGGCAGAGTCACTCAGCCTGGGGCAGCCTCAGGGACGACTCGGCCTCTCTGGAAGCTCCTCTGCTGGAGAGACTTCAGAGCTCTCTCTCACACACACACACACACACACACACACAAGAGTGGAGGAGGCGTTGAGAACAGGCTTATCCCCGGAAACAATACAGAGGAGCAGAATGAAACCAGGAAACTCGCCAAGCCTCTGCAGTGTTTCCTGGTGGAGGACAAAGTGAACGGTATGATAATGCAGCACACACACCTGCACTCCACCGCTTTAAAGGATTTAGAGTGGAAACACACCCTGATCTGATCATGAGAGGAAAAGACCATTTTCAAACAAGAAGAGATCCATGGAGAAGAAAGAAAAATGAAAGTTTCCCTGTAGCGACGTCAAGCGTTTCATTTCCAGGTTGGGCCTGAGCCAGATGGAAAGAAACAGCGCCTCACAAGGACGCATGAAGAACTGCGGGACAAACCTGACAAACTGTGACGACATCTGACGTTACAAATAATGACGAAAACATCATTCTGATCGATGGTCCCATGGCGATTTTAAAGGTCAAAGGTCATTGTGCTTGTTCAGCTGTGTTGGTGTAAAAACTTTCCTCTGGTTGCTGCTAATACCTCCTCCCTGCCCGACTGAGTCAGCACATCACACAGGTCACACAGGAGATCCATGCTGCCATTGATTCACGTCGTTGTCATCAGTGTGTAATGCCGATCAGAGGAAGCTCCCCGATGATAAAACGACTTCTCTACAAGGTCTCTGGCCCTGAGTGTAATAGATGTTTCACTCATTATCTGACCTCTGACCTCTATCCATCACTGAACGCTCGACCCTCTGCTGCCCGTCTCTCTGTGTCACAATTTAGTTTTTCGCCTCTGTGTGAGAGCGGCACTCTTCCTCTTCATCGTTCACCTTGTTCCTGCTCTGCCTGTGTGGCAGCAGCACTCATTTGACCTTCTGACCTCACAGGGAACAAGAGGAGAAGGAGCGTAGGAGGGAGAGAGGGAGACAGAGACAGAGAGAGAGAGAGCGAGAGAGAGGGAGACAGAGACAGAGACAGAGAGAGAGAATCTGTATCTGCTGTAGAGACAGGCGATTCATCATGGGAAAATCACACTGATTCCCTGAGTCAACGTTACACACACACTCACACACAAACACACACACACAGAAGAGTGTGTCAGACGTCCTCTGTGTTTGTTAAATGTTTCCAAATCTTTACTGTGATTCCATGTACCTGGACTCCATTGGTCCCTCTGCATCCTTCCATACAAGCCACGCCCACAAGATTTAATACCGTTTAGATTTTTAACTAAATGTTTCTTCCTCCAATTCTGGATCACTTGTCACAGAATTCTACTAAAATGTTTGAACCGAGCCGGACAATACCCTTAAATGTAAAAACGGAACATCTGACCAGCAGGTGACGCCAGAAATAAAGGCCATGATGTCACCTTCAATCAGGAGATGAACTCTGCTGACACTGAAATCTAAACCTGATGGAAATCCAGCTGTTTTCATCACATCCTGTCAGGGATTCAGGTCCTGGGTCCAGTCCAGAGTTCTGGACTCGTGGTGGCACTGAGGGAAGACTCTGCGGGGAACTCGTGGAGCTCAAAGGTGAACTCCAATCTGCTTTCACAGACGAGTAAAGGAGCCCCAGGCTGATGCCAGAGTTACTCATGTTTACTCTGACAGGATGGGAAGCCACAATCTGCCTCAGGCCAGGAGCTTCTCTGAATGATGTCACTGCAGGGCAATCATCTGCACTCAGTCACAAAGGGACCAAAAGCTCAAACTGGTGCATCAAGCATATTTCAGGTTACAGCTTAAAAAAAAATGAAGCTGGCAGTGAAACAGACGGCTCCGTCGTCCCTCAGTGACACGGAGCTGCTGCTGCTTGTAGAGGCTCTTAGTTCTTTATGAATCCATGTGGAGTAATTCTTTGCTCTTTTTATACTTCATGTCTGTCAGAGGAGTTTGGATCATAGATGTACAGATCTATAGAGTTTCTGTGCCCCAAAATGACTCAAGCAGCTAACAGGATTACGTTTAGCCCACAGAAATGTCTCACGGGCACAACAATGAAACAGAACCATTTATTGTCTTTGTTGAAACAACAACAGCCAGCAGGATTCTGGCAGAATGTCAATTTTATTTCATGGATTGGAAAAAAATGTGATTTGGTTAAAGAGAATAGATTTCCTCCCAAATGAAAGCTGCTGTTGTCACCTTGTTAGCTTGTGTTGTGTTGTGTTTGTGTATCGAATCTGCCCACTTGTGTGATATTCACTCTACACTCTGTCCTGTCTGGTAGATTTCTGGAGAGGTGGACGAATAGAAAGCAGCCAAACACAAAGACAGTGATGTATACATGAGGCTGAGCTACGCTGAGGCTAACGCTGCTAATGTGTTAATCCATAGGGTTTAGCGTCACAGCTAACAGAGCAACAATAGCTGCCAAACCCAGATACATGCATTGTGTATTGTGGGACATATCATCAATAAATGGATTGTATGTGTTTGTTGGGGTGTGTGTACATATGTGTGTGTGTGTGTGTGTGTGTGTGTGATAAGACGCAGCCGGGCTGGTGGAATATTTGTGTGTGATGTATGAGACGGCTCCTGCCTCTGTCAGCAGTGGAGATGAACGAATGTTAATGCCTGAGGGAGAGAGAGAGAGAGAGAGAGAGAGAGAGAGAGAGAGAGAGAGAGAGAGAGAGAGAGAGAGAGAGAGAGAGAGAGAGAGAGAGAGAGAGAGAGAGAGAGAGCCTCAAAATTGGCTGTTGTGATCTCTGAGTGTATGTGTGTGTGTGTGTCGTCTACCTATGATGCATTGTGTGTGTAGCAGTCTACATTATGCATACTGCAAAATTAGCTGCATGTGCTGAATGTGTGTGTAACATTGGCTGACAACGCATATCAACGTGTCGGATATGAAAGGGTGTGTGTGTGTGTGTGTGTGTGTGTGTGTGTGTGTGTGTGTGTGTGTGTGTGTGTGTGTGTGTGTGTGTGTGTGTGTGTGTGTGTGTGTGTGTGTGTGTGTGTCACGGAAAATAAAGGGGACTTCCAGCTCCACTGATAGAAACCACAGGACATATTAGAAGATACAGGAAAAGGGGGTTAGTTACTGTCCTTGCTCACAGGAGGACCCAGGAGTGAAAACCTCCTTGCCAAGAGTCTTAGCTTCATCACTTAAGGTCAAAGGTCACATGGACACAAACACTGAGATGAAAGGGAGGAAGGATCACCCTGACTGACTATCAGACAATCATCCCATGTGATGCTGCCTGCCAGCTCAGCGTGGGTTTGGAGTTATGAACAGAAACCCAAAGGCTCAGAGTGACTCAGCTCTGAACCCAGAGTGACCTCAGCCTCTGTGTGGTCCTGGTCTGAACCCAGAGGAGAAACCATACGACTCAACCCATCATGTGAGGCGTTCAGGGTCACAGCCAGAGAGGAGAAAAGTTTGGCAAATCATTTCCCTCTGGTTTCATCATCATCATCATCATCATCATCATCATCCTGTGCTGTGGTCTGAGAGCAGAGACAAGGAGCAGGGACAGGGAGCAGAGACACAGAGCACAGACACGGAGCAGAGACACAGAGCACAGACACGGAGCAGAGACACGGAGCAGAGACACGGAGCAGGGACACAGAGCACAGACACGGAGCAGAGACACGGAGCAGAGACACGGAGCAGGGACAGGGAGCAGGGACACAGAGCACCGACACGGAGCAGAGACACAGGGCAGAGACACGGAGCAGAGACATGGAGCAGGGACACGGAGCAGGGACACGGAGCAGGGACACGGAGCAGGGACAGGGAGCAGGGACAGGGAGCAGGGACACGGAGCAGGGACACGGAGCAGAGACACGGAGCAGAGACACGGAGCAGGGACACGGAGCAGGGACACGGAGCAGGGAC
>NW_027466919.1:172500-177500 GCF_046128005.1 Genypterus blacodes
CTCCTGAACCAGTCTGACTTAATTTCAGAGAGCAGAAACTCACAGAACCACGACGGCCATTCCTCTTTGTTAGAGTGGAGCAGGTTAGGACATGTATGTGTTCAGTCATGCGACTAATGCGTTCCAATGATCGGTCATGAAAATGGAATTATAGTTGATGTTTCAGAGGTTTGAGTCTGTGAGCATCTTTACTTTACTGTCACCACTAAATGGAGTCACACACACACACACACACACACACACACACACACACACACACACACACACACACACACACAAAGGTAATGAAGTGGATCTCTTACCTGGTGCTGTGATTTGTTAGTTTGACGTGTCATTCTGTCTGACGCAGCTCTGCAGGGAACAGTTGGACACACTGAGCCTCCTGAGGCCAGCACACATGAGTCCTCTGAGGAGGAACCCCCTGGAGTGTTTGGCTGAGTCGTCACTCTGATGTTCCCTTGTCTCTGTTCTTCTCCTGCTCCTCATGGATGAGTCGTCTCCACCTTCACAAGCCTAGAAGGTCAGCAGGTCGTTACATAAAGGAGCCACCAGGTAAATCCAGAGCAGCTTGACCTCCATCCTACAGCTCCCCAAACCTGAGGCTGAGGGACCATCAGGCCTTTGTGAGCTCACACAGCTGAGCCTGATTCATGGAAACGAGACATGCGGCTCCCAACGACAACACCAAGACAGTTTAATCTCCAGTAGATTTCTACTCTGTGTTAAGAAGTAGAAACAACCTCCAGAGAAGGAAAGCTATGATCAATCAGACTAAAGGATTAAATGCTTTTATTAAATTTGTTTCATTTCCTCATACTTTAGTTTTTAAGATTCACTCAAGGGAATTTCTGTGTCTATGAGGTTGGAGTTTACGAGTCTGTAAGATTAATCACTGAGTATTCCTCCTGATCATAAAGAGATTTAAATCATAGCTGCACACGCAAATGGATTTCTAAGCAGATTTAGATAGAAAGATACTTTATTTATCCCAAACTGTTTCAGCCTTCAGTGAGAAACATTCGGCCCCTGATCAGAGCCAGGACAGCCTAGGGTCGTATATTTAGGGATTGCAGATATTGGCGTTGTCACGTCCTCAGGTGAAATCCTGTTTACTTCTCCCAGCGCTCCTAAATCCCGTTCAGACCAAGAGGAGCCACATCAGCGCTCTGCTGCCAGGCTCCAGGCTGCCAACAGCTAAACACTGACAAGATGTTTATCCTGAGAGAACGTAACCTCCTTTAACGCAGAGGTATGAGGCAGCAAGATGTGACCTCAGGCCAGACACACACACACACACACACACACACACACACACACACACACACACACACATAGAGAGAAAAATACTTCATGTCCTTTCATTTGAACTTATCAGAACTCAGAACTTATCAATCAACCCCTGTGAATGACAGTCAATGAAAGGTTTGTTCAGCCACACACACACACACACACACACACACACACACACATACACACACACACACACACAGCAGGTTGTCGTCTGGCTGGAGCTGCTGAAGTTTGAAGCTCATTATGTTTCAGTGTGAATGAGCCACTTTGGTCTGATTGAGGTGAGTGAGCTCCTGTTTAGTGAAAGGAGAGAAACACACACACACACACACACTCACACACACACACGCACACAGCTGACAAGAGTAGACCTATGAGCGTCAACGCGTTGTGTTGGTTTTCATGTGTGTGAAGTTTGGAAAATGACTTCCTCTCAAGGACCTCCAGGGAAGATGGTCATGAGAGTACACACACACACACACACACACTGCTCCATTCTTAGAGGAAGAAGCCAACGCTGCAGTAGTACAGAGCTAATTATAGCAGCTTTTAATTGCCTTTTCTGGCTTGAAAGCAACTTCTGTGTGTGTGTGTGTGTGTGTGTGTGTGTGTGTGTGTGTGTGTGTGTGTGAGAGCAGAAGCATGTCATTAGCTAATTAAGTGCCTCAGTGTTTTAGTGTTAAATGCTTTAAGTTCAGCAGCCCAAACTGCCTCCTCGCTCCCTTGCCTCCTCTCCACTTCTCTCACTCGTTTCCTCCTCATCAGTTTTTTTCCTCTCCTGCTCTCCTCTCCCCCCCCGCCCCCCCCCCCCTCTCTGAAGGAAGCAGCAGCATCTGGCTTCCTTGTAAATTGATGTGAGGCCTCCAATCAGAGGAGGAAAGCAGCAGCGAGCTGTAACCAAACAAAGTGTTTCTTCTCTCCTTCCTCTCCTCACAGACGGTCATTATTGGTTGTTGTTGTCACGTTACAGTCTGGAGGCCAGAAGATGAGGGTTTGCCTGAGGAACATCACTAAACAGAAGTCCTCCTCTGCAGCAGGTGCAGTGGTGGAGCTTTCCTGAACGCTAACAAGGATCCAGGATGATCAAACAGCAGGGAGATGAAGATGAAGATGAAGAACATCTCCGTCTGACTCCATGAGGCTCAGTGGAGCTTTACTGAACACAGCTGTGACTCCTTTATCTGTCCATTTGCATTCTGGGTCGACACAATCGGCTCCTTGTGCTTCTGTGTCGTGTCACGTTTGAGTCCAACGACGATCAAAGTACAGGAGATCACATCAGGATCCTGACAGACAGACGGCGTCTATGTTTATATGAATGATGGACAGAATCCTTCTGCTGGTTTCATCACTCAAGCAAACACACACACTAACACACACTAACACACACCAACACACTAACACACACCGACACACACCAAGCAGATGTGTGAACTGAATCTAAACTACACCTGACACACACTCGGGTCCAATATAAAACATCCTTGAAAGAGCAAAGAGCGTGTGTGAGTGTGTGTGTGTGTGTGTGTTTGTGTGGGCTGATCTGTATTCTTCTCCTCTCCTTCTCTTTATGTCTCAGATGATGTTTAGTACGGCAAACAGCACTTAGTGGAATTGGATGTTTTAGATCTCTCTCTCTCTCTCTCTCTCTCTCTCTCTCTCTCTTTCTGTCTCTCTCTGACACACACTCACACACACATCTCCCAGCCTCTCCCTCTATCCTTCCATCCATCTCTTCACACCCCTCCCTCCCTGTCATCTGCCAGCGTCTCTGCCCGTCTCCACAACAAAACCCTGGAGCAGCAACGTTTGCTATAAGAACACACACGGTGGTCGTGAGCGCAAAGCCCTGCGGACCAAACACAACCACACACAACCACACACAACCAAACAATCACACAGGAGCTGGCACCTTAAACGTATTGACTCTTGTGGCGTTTCATCCCTGACTCGCCCTCCACACTTGTTCTCTTCAGTGACAGACGTCAGACTTTAAACAACAACAAACCCCTTCCACACAATCAGAGCGACTCCACCTAGGATGAACTGTCACCTCTCCCGTCTCTCCCTCTTCCCTGCTGCTTGCGCTTCCATCTTCCATCTTCCCACTCGCTCGACAAGCCGCCTCCCCCGAGGCTCCGGCAGACTGATAACAGAGATGGAGCGCGAGCGAGTCAAAGGAAATACAGAGACGGAGATAAAGAGTCACTTCGACTCAGAGCCAGACATCTAGAATCTACACGGATCTGAGGGGATAAGGACACAGAAGGAGGTTCCATTTCTCCTCTATGTCTACTTGACGATGTAGTGATGTAACTCTGGGGATCGGGGTCGGACACTTCCAGGGACCCAGGGCCCGGATACCCTTGAAAGTTCAGAAAGCGCCTGCATAATGGAACAGGAGCGAAGCACAAAGTGCCCCATCCTCTGCGTCACCCCGTTCACATTTCATTTGTTGACTTGTCAGTTATTCACACGTAGTTGAAACTGGTGTCCCCTCTGGGCCGCCACACATGATCTGTCAGCCTGTGACAGGGGACTGAAGCACAGAGAGGAGATTGTTCTTTTTCAGTGCAAACAGCTCGCGGCGGCAGGAAATGGTTGAAATGAAAAAGACGATCGTCATCGTCTGATGCAGCGACATGAAACCTCAACGTCTCATATGTGTGAAGAACGTCACTCAGTGAGAGCTGAGAGGACGTGTGCTGCATGTCACCTTCAATGTTCAACTTCCATGAGAAGTTCCCCAGAAGGATGAATGTCCCTGTGTGTGTGAGTGGGCCCATATGAAGCAGCACCGTGTTTGTCTGACCTGAATATGATGACATCACTGCTTCCTCCTGAAGCTGGAGGCTCTGATCAGCGTCAGTGCAGAAGAGGAGCAGTGACATCATCTGTTAGTGACATCATCTGTTAGTGACATTAACGACAACTGTGATTTCACAAAGCTCAGGTAGCATGTTTACACAATTACTCTCTCTCTCTCTCTCTCTCTCTCTCTCACACACACACACACACACTCAGAAACCCTAAACCCGGGCTGCTAGTGAGACTACAATACGAGACGGAATCAACCACAATGTCCTCAGCTGTCAATCACAGACACGTCCTGATTCCACTCGGGGCGTCCTGATTGGTTCTGTCTAATTTAAGACGTTCCAATTAAGCCGCACAAGTACAAATTCAAGTTTTAGCCATAATTAGAAAATCACTGAAAATAGTCGGTGCACACAGCAGGAGAGTGTTTCTCTGTGTGTGTGTGTGTGTGTGTGTGTGTGTGATACATCCTTTTTTTCCAGGAGAGACACAGAAATATGTCTGTGCAACATTCAAAGGGTAGAATTGTTCATTTCATCAAACAGAAACAGTGAGACTGAAAACAAAGCTCACACACATTTGTATCCTAACTTCTCTTCGAAGGTGTGAATGGGCTCAGGGCTACAGTGCCACTCAGTGGACAGTCTGGGGTATGGCCTTTAGCTCAGGGAACCTGGAAGTCCTCTTCATCATCATGAGGGTTTTTGTTTGTTTGTTTGTAGCGCAATTCTTATTTTAGCTCCATCAAGAAGAAAAGTCATGACAACCTCATTTAAAGTGGTTTAAAGTGATGCTCCTGATGTTTTGCAAGATTGTTTCATTTTCTGGGAAACATTGACATTTTGGGGCTTTATGGCGAGTTTGACCCTGAACCCTCTGTATGTTGTCATGGA